>NW_022170596.1:27664588-27686330 GCF_008802855.1 Photinus pyralis | reverse complement strand
TGTATAGGTCACGAGAATGTAAACTATCAACACCGAGCAAACTGGCTGATATACAGAAAATGATAAACAGGATATACACCGGTACAATTCGCTCACCAATGAAGGGAAGGCCGAATTTATACGAAAAACCTTCATGCAAATTCGGTATGCACGACTGATGAAGGGTAAGCAGATTTTATACGAAAAACCTCGAGAATTCTGAAAAAATTCCGTTGTTATTCTGTAAGAAGTTCCAGTTGTCATGGTAGAGGCATAGGCAGCGGTTGAGAATGTTCGTCTTATAGATACACCTCTTTCCACGGCCACCCAGGAGGCAATAAATTCACATTAAAATAATGTAATTTTATTGGAGGTGTTTATTGGCCTCGTTATAGGGTTCCCCATTAGAAATTTCTTATATATAGAGTATATAAAAAACAACTAATAGGCCTACCATAATTTTTGAATGTCAAATGATTACAATTTAAAAAGTAAAAAAATACATAAGATGCAGACACAAACAGTAACCGAATTCCGCACTGGCATATAGCTTGATTCTTCCTCCTACCAATTCTCCACCCAGCGACACTCACTCTTGCCGTTAGAGATGGACTCTCCCAACATTACGTGATTCGTTTTTTGTGTGTGCAAAAATATTGCGCCGGTGAACGAGAGCTGGGTTCACTCCGGAAAATGAAACAAAAATCCGTCTGTGGAAACATCATCGCTAAAGGGGTTGTACGAATTCCTGTCTACCGGAGCGCTATGAGACGTTGAAGAATCTTCAGACCGCAATACAAAACATGAAGGCAGCGCAGCGCTAGTCCACACGTACAACATACACACACCCTTCTTACAGTTCTAGTGTCTCTTCCTCGACTTGACCAAACACCGAAGAGGAACATGCGACGGTAGATACAAAAAGATGGATCGCTCGGATCGGTGATTATGATGAAATAGTGTAAAGTTTCCAAAAATACCAATAAACATAATTTTTCATTGTGAAAATAATTGGGAACCTTATTTTACGTAGGTACCAGCTCCCGGTAGAAGAAGAACATTCGCGAGAGTGAAATCGCAAATTATTCCTTAGGGAAATGAAAAACTCCTTGATGTTTATATATCATTTATTAACACAACTCAAGAAGGTATATTATTTATATTTAAATTAAACGTATAATATTCTTGATCAGAGGCAGAAGTGGTTTCTGATGTGTAATTGCAGAGAGTTCAACTATCTCTTTGATTAATCCATATAACTTTCCACAACAGTTGCAGATTTCCATCCGCATGCCCGACTCGATTCGTTTTTTTTGTGCAAAAAAGATTGCGCCGGTGGACGAGAGCTAAGTTCCCTACACGACTCCGGAAACAAAAATCCGCCAATGGAAACATCATCACCAAAGCCGTCTGCCTGAGTTTTCTTTTTAGGACCGGGGTTGTGTGAATTCCTGCCTACCGGAGCGCTGTGAGACGTTGGAGAACCTTCACACCGGAATACAAAACAAGAAGGCAGCGCAACGCTAGTCCACACGTATCTGACGAAACATCGAGGAATAACATGCGGGGTAGATTCAAAAAGATGGATTGATCGGAACGGTGATTATGATGAAAAAAAAAGGAAATAGTGTACAATTTTTAAAAACGTCCCTATTATTCCGTAGAGAAATGAAAACTCCTTGGTGTTTATATATCATTTATTAACATAACTCAAAAAGGTACATTGTTTACATATAAATCAGACGTAATGTTATCACATTTGATCAGAAGCAGAAGTGGTTTCTGATGTATAATTGCAGAGAGTACAACTATCTCCTTGATTAATCCGATTCAAGATAACTTTCCGCAACATCCACGATCCTCACATGCCCATTGGGGCTCATCTGAGTGCTTCTAAACGTCCAGAAAACGCAATATTGGCATATCGAAAATTTATCACGATTACAATACTTTCCTTTATACATACTTTGTATGTAGAGGGAAAGTAACAATGGAGGCCTAACAGGTTTCTTTGTTAAGAATTAATCTATTGTAGGTCTGGTTAAGTAAAAAAAAGTGTGGGTTGGTAAATTAATAGATTGATATAGAAAAACTAATTCAAAAATACATTAGGAGGGATACCAAATCTGCACATTAATCAACATCCATCGGGTTATCGGCAACATCTTGAGGTTTATCAATAGCATAATGGCCCCACGGAAGAGTGTTAAATGAGCCGGGAATTAGATACCTCTTATCGTCTTCGGGACTTAGAGCAATTTTCGACTGTGTTATAGAATACACTTGATGTTTATCTGTCCGAATCAAATTTTGAGATGCTGTTTTGCGCTTAAATGTCTCCAGACATTCCACATAATCATCAAAAGAAATTTTAGTCTCGACTACACTTTTCTTTACCCCCTTTGCCTTTTTTATCAAACCATAATTTTTAATAATCGTAGCAATTTCATCCTCCTCATACTCTTCCGCTTCTAATTTCTGACGCAATTTTATTAAATCATCCTTGGTGGTTAATACTTTGGTCGTGTACAGTTTAGATCGCAATCCTACATAATCAGTCATTACTTTCCCATTATTTTCATCCTTCATCATACCCAAGACTTTCTTATTTACAAGAGGTATGTCATATGGGTTGTTAGGGTTAAAATCGCTGGTATCGTAATATTTAAAACAATCGCTTTTAATAACCATATACGGGTCTTGCTCTCGAATTTCATAAATTAAACTATCGGTATCAGTATAAACGGCAGTACAGTTACCTCCAAATCTATCCATCATGTAGTCGTAGTGAAAGCTGTATATGGTCGTCTTAGCTAAATCAAGAATGGCTTGACCTACGTATATAGGTTTATTTAAATATACTTCAAGCTTATTCATTTCTACCGCCACCAAGTTCTCATTAAATATAACGCAAGATTTAAATTCTGGTTTTGAGATATATGATTCTGCACCATAACGACCCTCCCATTTGGATAATAATTTAACGTCAAGTCGTTTTCTAACATTTTCCATGGTCTTCCCAAAGACTGCGTTGTTCATCAACTTAAACAAGTTCTTCTCAAATTCATTCTTGGCATTTCTTCTTAGGTTCGTATTCAAGTCAATGTAGGACTTTAGCCAAGGGGACTGTTTAAATTTTAGTACTCTATGTACTTTAGTGAGAACTAAGCCGTGAGCTAATGCTTGTTTCAAGGCGCGATAGTGGATGACGTATTTTTCTTTATGATTTAGGGTTGCCATGAGTTTTGAAGTTTCTTTAGCTCTAGATGGTGGTTTCATGGTTTTCGGGTTGATATGTAATGCACAGAATGGTAAATCTTGATGTAAGTCATGCAACTGCTTTGGATACTCCAAATCAACTTCTAGAATGTAGCCTTCATTTGCATCATCCGGGATCATAGTAACATCGATGTTGGCATCTACCCATTGAAACCCCCCATAAGGAAGATATTGACTCATACTCCATCCATATTGGTTATTAATATCATTGTACATCAAATATACATCAGGTTTCGCTGAATCATACTTGGGCATGTATTTATTATTTGCGTGGACTCTTCTCTTAGAGCAGACTTGACTCAAACCTCCTCGAATACCTCGCTCAATAAAAAGAAACATATCTTGGTCGGTAAGGAGTTCCAACTCTTGCCGCGTGTGTTTCAACATGGCATCCCAAGTAAAGCCTGGCAGTGTAAAGTAGTGGGCTGGATCTAAATCATAAGTACTAATACAGCTTGATCTAAATAGTTCAAATACATCCGCAAGGAGGAGAATATCGGTCTTCATATATAACTCAACGTATTGACCTAAATTGTTGCAGTTAAATTTGCTCCACACCTCTTGAGCTCTACGATACATCCTACGGGGACAAGGCTTATCTTCCAATTTATTGTAAAACGCATCTTGAGGAGGGAGGCAAGGCTCATCGAAACGGGTAAATGAGTCTAAATAATCATACGGCATAATACCCTTTTTAGTTAAAAGATTAAATTGATCTTCAGGTAGAGCAAAGAATTGTGACTTGAGATTGGGAAATTCTGTTAGAGCTGATGATAATTTATCTAAGGATGATGCCATAAACCGGAAGCTATCTATAAATCTAAAGTTGATGCGTGACTCGTTGATATGTTTGGTAAAAGAGATATATTTTTCTTTGGTTATAGGAAGCAAGTCGATTTTACCACCCATTCTAGTGGCAATATCCGTTATAAGAAAGTGAGCGTCATATCCACTCAAGTTGTGGAATACTACCGGAATTGTATGAGTGTCCTGATAGTTGACGTTACAAATTTCACATGCAGCTCCGCGGAAGTTGTTCTCTGGAATGAGGTGATTGTGATCTCGAACCTTCTTCTGCCCTGCTGTAAATGGCTGTTCGCAAATGTGGCAGTGAGTTGCTGTTTGGAATTCGATTTCTTGTTGTGGAGTCATTTGCATCTTATAGGGGCAAAGAAACACAGTAGAGACATCTTCCGCGAGTTGATTCATCTCGTCAGCAAACCACCGCATACAATCTTCACCACGGTAACTATTGTAGAATGAAAGAGATTCGTCATATGAGCACTTGAAGTAGTATCCCACAGCTGCCGGAATATGTTGCTGGTATGCGGTCTTTTTCGCGCTAGGTTTCAGGACACTCTCGAGATCTGCATATACTACGAAGGGGGCTTTTATTTTATTTTTAAAATTTTTAAACTTCAACATCTTTTTTTCTTCCGTAGGCATCTTGATTGCGGTATCATTCTTCTGCATACAATCTCCAGTATGCTTAATTAATTTGTCTTCAGAATGAAAATAGTGTAAACATCTATCACAAACATATTTTTGTCCATTCCTTTTGCCTAACTTTTTAGATACTAGCCGTGAAAGATTTTTGATCCAAACATAATGGAATTTAGTGGGTTGTTCATAGCAGTCTTGCACTAAAAGCAGGTTCACATGTTTATCCATCTTTTCCTTAGTTAGGTATGTAGGCAGGGTACTAAACTGATCCTTTTTCTCTTTCTTCAAAATGTACACATTAATGGAGATATTGTTCTGTTTTTCAAAATTCGAAATTTGTCTCATGGTCATCGGAAACTGGATCCCTTTTAGCTTAAGCACAGACGAGTAGTGAGGGTATTTAGATATTCTTTGAGGATGTTTATCAGCAGGATATAATGCTGAAACCACCGCCCACGCAAAGCACGCATGATCCTCGTTCTTGACGTTAACACAGGCCTTTTTTGTTTGAATTTGCGGAGGTAACTCAACATATGAAGACCCAAGTTGAGGTGTAAATTTGTTAAAATTAACCCCTAAATTAACGACGGCTCGAAGTGCCCAACCGCTGTTACATTCCTGAAACTCCGATAACTTCTTCATTAGGGGTTTACTAACCTTTTCCTCAAACCACTCTTCTATGTCAGTACCTCTATATATTGCCGCATTTGATGTTGTGAAGTACTTATATTCGTTGAGAGTTTTTTCCCCTTGAGTAATCACAAATTCCCCGCAAAAAATCGCATTTACTTTCACAGCCTCGTCTTTTTTCAAGGCGTTGAAAACCTGTCGTTTGAAGATTACCTTACAGTCCACTAAGAAGCGGCTGGGGTCTTTATGTTTGAGATTAGTAATAACACCAGTCCGTATTCTATTACTAAAAGCTGAAATGGAGTCATCCCAATGAACGCGATGCTTTGCGGTTTCTTTGTTCAATGCTATACCCTGGCCCCTCTTTTGTTCTAATTTAAAATGCTTACGCATCGATTTAATATTACGTAAACAAGCCTCATGATGTTGTTTTTCACCTATAGGTAAAGCTCCACGCAAAGAATTCCGAATCCTACGTGTCGCTTTATCACACTCTCTTATCCCTTCCCTAACTGATTTATCGCTGTAATTAGTTCTTAACACACCTAAAATACCTGCAATGTGTTTCACTAAATCTGCAAACATCTTACACGTCTAATGAATTTTAACAATAAACTAAAAAAACCTACTGCTAATAAAAATAAAACTCACCAACACGACTAATAAACAAAAACGTCTAAACACAACGAATACTAGAGCAGGAATGGAAAAAATCTGAATAATGCACCTTTTATAGCGAGCTGAAGTTACGTGTACCTGTACGTGTAATCAATTTTAATAATAAATTAAAAAACTATTAATAATAAAAATAAAACTCACCAACACGACTAATAAACACAACACGTCTAAACACAACGAATACTAGAGCAGGAATGGAAAAAATCTGAATAATTCCTCTTTTATAACGCGCTTCGAATTACGTGCACGTCAAATAATAATAAATTTAAAAGAATAACTACTACTGCTAATAATAATAAAACTCACCAACAGATAGGTAACTAATAAACACACAAACGCAACGACTAATTGCAAGCAATACTCGAATAGAAATGGGAAAAAATTTGAATAATCACCCTTTTATAAGGCGCTGAAAATGCAATTTCTAATGAGAGTGTGTATATTTCTGCGAAATGATGATCGCTCTCCTCGGCTCTCGTTTCAGAAAAGAACAAAGTCGATTCATCACTATTTTTTACACCCGTGCGGCGTGCTTCCGAACTCAGGCCATTTTAAAATTTGAAACACATTATTGTACTTATTTGTTTATAATTATTTACTTTCATCTCCAATCCAACAAGAACACGACAGGCGCTTTGAATAATAGTGTTGAGGTAAGCATTTTCAATTAGACGTTTGCTATACGTAAAATTACACGGGAAATTTAGTGTAATAGATACATTTTTTCGTGAATTTGCAGTTTGATTAATGAGGGCGAAGCCCGAGTTAATCAAGCATATTAATGAAAAAAGACACTTTCAACACGTGTTGTACACGAAATTTTTTTGCGTAGTGATCTTTAATTACACATAATTGAATAATATAATTGACATTCGCGATTTACTGTCACTCAAAATTTGAGCTATTGTTCAAAGACAGGACGGTGGACAGGACTAAACGCCATGGAAAAGAATGGTAAAAATCGTGAAAAAAAGTACCGCTTTCCATACGATTTATTGACAAAAAAGTTCGGTAATTTGTTAACTATGCAAAAAAAATTACGGAATTATCTGCATAACTAACGAGTTGTAATACAAAAGCTGATAAGTGCGCGCGAGTATAGTTTGTGCTGAATGCGTACTGTGCAAGAGCAGTAAAGGACGACGGGGACGAGCAGAGATACTTATTACCGAGAATTGCATTTGTTTATAGGTTTATATTTTGAACTTGAAATTAATTTACTTTCATCTCCATTCTCCAGTCCAACACGACAGGGTGCTCGTTGGGGTGGGGTAAGCATTTGCCATGAGTGCAACGCGTATTTTAAATATGGACCAATTACACTTTTTAGTGTGTGAACATAATAATGCAATACTGAATCGTTCAAGTAGGCATGGCGGCTTCATTATGAGATTGGGGGATGTAATAAATTGCTTTGCCGCAAAAAGGATATGCATTTACTCGTATTTGGATACCTCATAGCCGCCCGAAATTTCGAACTCACAGTAAAAAAGAACCTTGCGTGCGCGCTAATGCAGAAGGTATCTTCAGAAACATGGACACGAAAAAATCGCGGTGCATTTCCTATATTGGAATGTTCCCCGACGAACTTTTGATGTGCGCGGTGGTAAAAAGAATTTGACAAAAGTGTTACTATACGTAAAATCGCGGGAAAGATTACCAATGTAGCGCAGTTTTTCTTCAGTCGTTTTTTTTTTCATTCCCGTAGCTGCCAAATACCGCTTGTATTACCATGAAGCTCCCCAAAAAGAATTCTAATACGCCCCAGTATAATTTTTGAATGCGTACTATGATACGAGAATTGCATTTGTTCTATTTATGTATTGGAATTTGAAATTATTCTTCGTAATTAAATTTACAATGCTTTCAACAATGAAGTAGTAAGGGAGAGGACGATTGTATAATAGCTGACCGATCATTTTTACACATTCCATCCCAGGAAGTCTATTCCATATAACATTTATTTTTATCCATAATCGCAAAATGAATATGAAGAACATCCATACACGTACGACTTGGATAGTACAAGTTACCTAGTATTACAGCTGGATGATGCAATGTCATATAATTATAGGAAATCTAAACAACACGTCGACTAATTCTCGTTTTAATAATTAGAGAATCGGGGAACGATTTTTTCTACAATGCTTCCTTTTATTCTATAAATAGCACAAGTAATTACCTACCTATGATTGTTTTAACGTAGATGTGATTAAGGCGCGGTAGCCGAGTGGTTCAGATGGATGGTTCTAATGTAAAAGATCGATGGTTCGAATCCCCGCGTCTACAAATTTACCGCAACGCTTATGAGAAGCATAACTGTCAAAAATATGAGGCAAACGGAAAGACACGGCTCATCTATATCAGTCGATAAGTAATAGTTCTGGTAGCGCAGTTGGTTATCCGACCTCTGATACAGCAGTAAGTGCGGAGGGAAGTAGGTTCGAACCTCGATCCGAACTGAAGCCTTCCAAAATAACCTTGACCCGGGCTGCCGAAAAAAAAGGAGCGAAACTAATTGGACGGAAAAACAGTCCCTCACCCCGAGAGCCTATACCATATATATAAGAGGTATATATGGCCTAATACCAACACCACGGCTGTCGAAATAAGTCGATTAAGCTGAGGCGGTAAAAGTTCCCACACCCCGGCTGCCCGGACCAACGCCTCTCCGAAATACCACACTCCGGCTGTGTTACCCTGCGACCAACGACATCCCTGCCGGCGAGCCCGGGACGCGCATGCGCACATGACAGAAGTGATACAAAAATGACCGAAATGGACCTTAGAATTTCTTATGGGAAATAACATGGGATTTTGACCAAAAGTGGGCCAGAACTCTCATAGCCTATCTACTAACGTGGACGGAAGAACGGGCAAATGTTAGTGTGGGACATTTTAATTTTTGCAAAATGCACGACCCTCGTCCATGGAATAGCTACTTAATATTTAGTCAATTTCAAAAGAGAATACTTACCGACAGTGGGAACAAGGCAGATTAACAGATCTTTGATTTGATCTTGATAGGCTAAAAAAAATGACAGGGTAGCACATAAACAATATTAGTGGTCATAATCGAGTGTAATTTAATAAATCATCTCAAAAATTACAAATAGGACACTGGAATATCTGGATCTGAAATGTCAACGTTTAAATTTAACTTTAATTTTTTTGCAAAAAAAGGGAACAACTCGTAGCCTGTAAAATTATTATCAATATCAAAACAGGCCTTTCAAGTGCAAGTCCAAACAACCTTTCCGAGCTTAGAAGGACGCTTTTTGCCTTGTCTGTAACAGTTAAAAACATAAAAAAACAAGAAGGGTAGTGAATAGCATGGCACCTAAATATTGCGTAGCAATGTCTAAAGGTGCGTTTTCACGCTCATACAATTTGCGCAAATTGACTTGTGCATGTAAATTTGTGCAAATTCACTGAACTCATGCATCCATTTTCACGGTTCAAGTTTGGTGCACAAATTTGTCTACAGTACAGTTCAGATTGTCATTCTTTCCTGTATGTCGTTCTCAAGGAATTTATTTTCTTTATCACAGTTTCCCTATTTGCACTCTCTTCAAGTGTACGCATTTTTTAATTTTTTTCAATTAGAATATCATACGCCTGTGGCTTTCGTCGTTTCTATCGCTGTACTGTTTGGATTTAACTTTCCAAAGACAAGAAAGGATTTATAAAGCAAAATAAACTGGACCATGAACTCTTTTTCTTTCTTTGACATTATTATCACAAACAAAACACAAAATAACGTACAACACATGTCCGCTCATGTCTGGGGGAGGGGGGAGTGTTGCACTGTCTTATTGTAGGTATACACAGCGAATGCTGTATAGTGCGATTATTGATACAATAAAAAATCATATCTCCCTTAGTTTCCAATCGATTTCGAGAAATAAAGAAGCATTGGATTCGTATTTTAAAGCTTCACAAATTCCCTTTCCTAACTTTTTCCGAAAAAAAAATAATAACAAAGTTATTAGCAAAAAACATGAAAATCCAAGATGGCGGCGCAATTTTCAGGATGTTCCGCACCTCGGACATATGGGGACTTTTAGTATGTTAAAGAGCATTATTGGTACTAGTAATTTCGGACATCGGTTGCTTGTTCCGAATTTGTTCTAGGTTTGAGCAAATATTACTCTAATTTTACTCGACTACTACGCATGCGTCGAATTGGTGTGTCGTTTACACGTTCATGCATTTGCACCAACCACGTGCAAATTATCTGGCCATCCAGATTTTACTCAAGCCAAATTTTCTGGCTTGCGCAAGTAAACAATTTTCGTTTTCATGCACCAATTTACTTGCACAAAATGGCATGCACAAGTCAATTTGCGCAAATTGCATGAGCGTGAAAACGCGTTTGATATTCGGGTACTCGAATACTACAAACCGTAATTAATACTCAATAAGAATCAATAATTCAATTGACGTTAACTAAACAAAATCAAAATCTTGATCGACAACGAATCGTCCGTACAAATCAGTAATATAAAAAAAGCATAACCGTCACGTTAATTCGAAAGCTACTTTACGATGCACAAATTACTAAATTTCTATACAACATAATATGTATACTTAACTATTTTTTTAAATACGCAACATGGCCGCATTTTATTACTTTGTGGCTAATGGGAACCAATGGTATAGGACCTACAAAACCTTTAATTCGAACCTGGCTATTGCGCTTGATAAAGCCCAAAGTATATTCAATATTTTGTGAAATGTTAACTAAGACAAACGTAGAGTCCATGTTGAAAACTATGTGCGCGTATGTGCAGAACGGACTTGCATTTTTTGTATATCAACCATATCCATATGTTATGTTGTTGTACAGGAAATTAATTGCTCTTTCCAAATATATAAGACATAAATATAAAATTGAGGTGGCCCTCTTATCTCAAACGCACTGTATTTTGTATTATTTAAAAAAAATTTTTAAATTTATTAAGCTAATGAATCATACGCTCTTCTGTCCCGACGTGCATAACAGCGTAATAAAGTTATACGTCCAAAATTTCATTTTTCTAATAAATGGGCATATACGCGGCTATGACATATTTTATCATGTTGTTTGAAATGACATGTTTGTATCATTAACAATTTTTATTGATTGGTATCAGCTGTCTTAATTACCATGGATACAATAAACAAAACAACATCGTTTACTATTTAAATTTAAAAACAGTAAAAAAATAAGGTTTTCATTGCTAAAATAAAAAAAAAAGATATCTTAATGTAATCAGGAAAAAAATGGCAAACAATTGACTTCAAGATATACAGGGTGTTGCGTTTAAAGGGGCTACATGACGTGGGGTCGGCTACATATGGGTGCCATCCCCTAGCGTGCTAACGTGGTGATTTTTGAGTTTTTTTCCTATACATTAGGGCTTAAGATTTAATTTGATTTACATTTAGGGGATTGTGAAAAATGTCGATATCATTCACTGAGGAGAACTTATTTAAATTGATCAGGATTCTAATAAGTTAAATACAGTGCGCGGGTTAAGATGACTTGGCGGGCATGTAGGGTCAACGCTTCAAATTGGGTCAGTGAGTTAAAGTCGGGTGGTCTTAAGAGTCAAGCTGGGTTGTCAAGTCGTCTTGTTATTCATGGATGGAACATTTTGGTTCCTGTCCTCATCCATTCATTTTGTACACAATTTATCTGCGAGAAAGGGTTTGACTAAAGAGAAAATCATTAATAAGAGAGTCAGCCTCCTTGTAATGGATATGGGCAAACTAGTCTAGAGAGGACGCTTCTCTTATGAAACTACATTGGTAAGAATTGAAACATTTGAATCAGACCTGGTATTGCTTATGAGCAGCTTTGTGAACTAACTTTATTGGAGTAGTTCAGATGTGGGGGAAAAACGGTATCGGGACGTGCATTTAAACTGCAATATTCGTCCTGCTTGTTAAATATCTAATTAGACTAGATTAGATTAATTTCTAGGTCTATGTCAAATAATAAAATCGAGCAAGGCCAAATAACCTATAATTAAATTGTTATTTCTCATCAAAATTGAATTTAAATCCTATTCCTCAGAATGCTGTGCTCATTTGTATGGCCTTTATTTAATTATTCTAAAACGATTTACCAAAAAAATGTAATTGCAGACCTAAAACCGTGCTATAAAAATTAAAGTCATCATTTCAAGTGCGTACGTTTTAATCAACTATCAATCAATCTCATAATTAAATATACCTAATTATACCTAATCAACAAACACAGTAAGAAGTGGGGGGTCACATGTCGTAATTAATTGTAAAAAAGATTCACATTTGAACTTTCCTTGTTTATGAATTAATTAACAAAATTATGTCTGTTCATTATAACTGGTTTTTATTAAACAATTATAATAATCCGATTTCTTTTATTAGTCATTGCATCATTACTTTTTTGTGCCACACAGTCTAGAGAGTAAATAGTAAAAAATAGCACACATAGTATATTATTGATTCAATTTTTGGATCAATTAAATACCCGCTTTATTGGCCCATATGAATAAAAGGAAGCAAATGCTTATACTTGCGAAATTCAAAGTAAATACTCGTAATTGCTCCTTCACACTGGGCGATTTAGCAGCGCTGCTGAGCAGCAGGACAGGACGCAGTGCAGCGCTGCTAAACAGACCAGTATGAAGGGGCAGTTACGAGTATTTACTTTGAATTTTGTAAGTATAAGCATTTGCTTCCTTTTATTCATATGGCCCATTGTAAAGGGTTTATTGGTTTTAAAACTAATTATGGAAACTATAACAACTGTTTTCTAATGTATCTAGGATTGAATTACACAACAGGATTACATCCTAAACACAACCATTTCTTATCCATTATTTACTCCCTACCTATTTGGATAGTTTTTTTTAAAACTTAGCGTTATAGGGCATACTGAGTAAATTTATTCTGGATGCTTGCCGTTATTTTTAGTAGCGTAATTACTCTATAGCATTAAAATTTTGTTGATCTGTAACACCAAAAATGTGCTTACTTTCCTGACGACTAGGTACCTTACCATTTTTTTGGTTAAAACATTGGCAAATACATTAATGTTATGTTCAAAAATTCAAAATACAAGAAAAAATTAACAGAAGTTTATTTCAGATTTTAATCATGCAACTGCCTATTCATCTATTTACTATTAACAGCAGAATAAAATGTGGCCATTTTGTTTTAGGAACTAAGAAGATGGAATATAAAACAAGGCAGTGGCACGAGAAGTGTTTCTGTTGTAACGTCTGTAAAACTCCCATTGGAACCCAGAGCTTCATTCCGAGGGAGCAGGAAATTTACTGCGCCAAGTGCTACGAGGATAAGTACGCCACTCGTTGCATCAAGTGCAATAAGGTAGTACTCGAACTGAAATTGTTTGTCACATTTAAATTACAATCTTTTTTAGGTGATTACAAGCGGAGGTGTAACTTACAAGAACGAACCGTGGCATAGAGAATGCTTCACGTGCACCAACTGCAATACCAGCTTGGCCGGCGCTCGCTTTACCAGTCGAGATGACAAGCCGTACTGCGCCGAATGTTTCGGCGAACTGTTTGCTAAGAGATGCACGTCTTGTAATAAGCCAATTACTGGTATCGGAGGTACGAAGTTTATATCGTTCGAGGACAGGCATTGGCACAACGATTGCTTTTATTGCGCCAATTGCCGTACGAGCCTTGTCGGACGTGGTTTTATTACTGATGCGGATGATATTATATGTCCCGATTGTGCTAAGAAAAATTTCATGTAATTTTTTTATTTCTTCACGCTTCATTTTCAATTAGCTTTACTTTCGTTTTAGCAATATTTAAATCTTAATTTATGAGGAGGTAATTTTATCAATTATAAGTGGGTTTAGAATGTGATGTTCACTATGTGTCATAATTTATTAACATTCGCTTATATAATCTTGTATTCTATCATTAAATATTAATTTCAAAGGTCACCCGGCAATAATTTTTTAACATTTAACTAAAGACCTTTAATTTAGCAAAATTGTACTCATATATTGTTAATGTTATGGAAATGTACATTTCGAATGTGTGGCCTTAAATTTGGAATAACTAGAAACCTACCACGTTTCGTAGGTTGTGTGCCTCTAGTAGTTTTAACTTCATCTAAATCTGGTTAACTACCTGGTTAATGTAGATAAAAAAGCAAGTGTATACAGCTTAAAGGCATTTATTGAGCTAATTTGGTGCTACATGAGTAGTTAGAATGTTTAGTTTACATACAATATTGAATGTTATTTTTTAATAGTTTAATCGTATTTGCGAATTTTAAATGATATCTAATACATATGTAAGCTTCATTAAATTATTTATAATATCTAGCTACATTTATAAATTGTTTAGAAGGAAATGTCTGTATATTTTATTATTTAACTTGTTTTGGAATGTTAACGATACATTACGCATTGATTCTTGTATACAGGGCTTGTGCTTTTTAGGGAACTTGTTAATATTATGTAAAATAAAGTCTAAAATCATATTCTTAAGGTCATCGCAATAAGTCACATTGAATTGGAGTTGGTCTGCTATGGAAAATGACTAAAGCTCTTAAATGCTCTGAATACTTGTAGACTCTTGGAAGGGTTTTTCAGCTTTCCAGAGGCCCTAACGTTTTCCACAGTCTCTTAAATGTTATTTGGGAATTTTCAGGTTCAGAGAGATCTGGAAAGCTATCAACTGTACCTTGAATGCAATCTGCGACTCGTGTATAAGGCTTTCCAGAAAATGGGCGAGTTTCGATTAAGCTTAGAAGGCCTTGGAAAGAGTTAAAATGGTGTGATACTGTGGCAGGGGTTTAACGAGTTCCGCAAAGACATTGAGCCACTGAACTCTGTGAAGGACACTAAAACTAGAAAGCTTTGGATTACTCTGAACCATACTTTAAAGAAGAAAAGTGGGCCATAATAATATTTTATGTTTGAGATTCGTCAGTTCAAGAGGTCCTATACCTGTATTCATTTTAAGAAGGTAGCGGTAAAAAGTATAGGGAAGCTTTGACCTTCAGTGTGATTGGTTAAAACACGAGTCAGTATTACGCTGAAACATAAAACGAGTGGCGAATTTTGCAAGCTGGTAGTTTCTGTTGCCATCTAAACTGTTGGAAGTGTCATTAACTGCTAATGTCAAAGATTTATTTCTGTTTGCAGTACTGGATATTTCTACTTTAGAATAATTTTATGCCGTTTTATATTTTTCCTGTGTGTGCTTATCTTCAAACACAGCGCCATCTACTACCTTCTTATAATGAATGAAGTATAGTAGCAATTTATCATTATTATTATTGTAGTAGGTACTAGGGGTGGTCCCAGACTGTTATTGTATTTTATGTTTCCAGAAAGATCTTGGAATGGTTGTATCTTGGAATTTTCGACCAGAGTGTGGAGTTTCTTCATGAATTTTGCTTGAATCTCCTTTTTGGCTGTGTTATATGTAATCCCACAGGCCAGTTTGGGTCCTATGAATGAATTGCACTAACATGTTCTTCTGCAACCTAGCTGTTTGCGATTCCCACACGCCCAGGTGCCTAATGCGTTTAGTCATCAATAAGTTACTTAAATAGGAGAAGCGACATTAAGCTTGGCGAATACGACTTTTACGTCCCTCCACGCCATGGGTATGTATCCCAGGGCTGTATTTGCACTTAGTAACGTACATATATAGGGTGGAGGCTAACTTTTTGTAGTAGAACAGGAAAAATATAGAGGATTTATGCCTTAAGAAGAATACAAAATGAAATAATTTTTTAATTTCTAATCTTGATGACATACCAAGTCTATAAGTGGTTTAGTTCCAGAGCTTTTGTGACTTGGCAGACATGAACAGCGTAAAAGTACTTTTTATTTTTTGAAAGTGAAAGTGCACAAAAACTGCTTTTGGCGAGAGAAGCGTATGGTCGAATATACTCGGATGATTTCGACAATATTTCCATAACTCTTTAGTGCACTTTCACTTTCAAAAAATAAAAAGTGTGTTAAAAATTATTTCATATTTGTATTCTTGTTAACGTAACGCATAAGGGCTATTAAAATCGAAAACACCAATTTGAAAGTGACCTGTTCGTCTCTTGTTCGCAAGCGCGCCGCTTAACGAATTTTTTTTAGTCATCTGAAACAACTCTTCGGCAGTTTTGTTCTTTAATATATAATAAAGTGTACCCGCTAGTTATATTCTATTCATAAGGGGTGCTCGACGAGGCAGGATAGGGCCTTAGCTGTTTAGCCTTAAACTGCTTCACTTCCCTTCCTGAGTGACCAAAGAGCTAATGCCTGTCTTTGATCAACGCGTCACAGTATTAGATCACATGCTAGGTAGTTTCATCTCTTACTACAGAACGTACACATGGGCTCCTCTACAAACCCAATCTGATGATGACTATCCACTGCCCCGTGAGGACTCTGATGATCTTCCTGATCTGGCCTCTAATTTCGAAGTTTAAAAGATTTACATTTGCCGAGGGGCCCGATAAGAAGGTGCTAGACTGTTTGAGTCCAATTGCACTGAGCCTGGAATTGATTGGTCATCCAGTCTTTAATCCTGACAACAAATAAGGCGGTAATTCCTCGGGTTCGAATTAATATCAATTTTTGCATTGATTATTTTGATGTTGAAACACAAAGAAATGTCGGTTTTTTTATTTGTAATTTATTTTGGCTCTTACCACTCAAATTAATGACATAGCCGGTCCACCCTGTACATTCACGTATTGCAATATGTAGGCATAATACAAACTTTGTATAAATTTTGCTTGTTAGAGATTACAGTATCAGGTAGTTCATATGTTTCAAGGTCCCAAAACTGTCATTCAACAAATTCGTAATTCCTTATTTTTAGGGTGTATTTATGTTCTTTAACATTTAAGATTTTTAGAAGAATGCCCGATTTTCCGCCGATTCCCCCTGCTGCAAAACATGTTGCACATTACATGAAAGTGGCAGATGAACACGATGATCGAAATGTCGTTATCAGTTATTGGAGTAAGAATCTGACCTTTAAATTATTTACTTATTTATGTTTTGATCAATATAGGTCGTATGTACGCTTGTGAAGTCGTAATGAGATCAATTACTGGAAAGAAACCTCCAGAAGTTACAGCATTTTTAATAGCAATCATGAGCTGGCTCGAAGACGTTAAAAAAAATCATGCGGATGTAGAGGGTATCACCAATACGACTGTGGCACAAGCTTTAATTGAGGAATATATTTTGCAATTATTTAATTACGCTGATGGGCAGGATAGAGCTGAAAAATTTGGGAAAAATGTAGTCAAGGCTTTTTATACGGCTGGAATTTTGTGCGATGTACTTCAACAGTTTGGCACTTTAAGTGATGAAATGAGCAACAAACGTAAATACGCCAAATGGAAAGCTGCGTACATTCATAATTGCCTTAAATCTGGCGAAATCCCAGTTCCGGGTCCTCCAGCTGACTACGATGGTGAAGATGGAGATCCTTACATGGCGGATGATGCTGGCTTTCACCCGTCAACAGACAACACGCCACGCAGTAGACCAGAGAACGAACCTGCTCCTTACGTTTCGCCTGCACCATCACCTGCTCCTCGCACTTTACCTCCTGTGGCACCTGAACCGACACCCATTCCTCAAACCCCTACAATTTCTCCTTCTGCTAGTGGTAGTTTAAACCCAGAGGATATGGAAAAAGCACAAAAATTTTGCAAATGGGCTGCATCTGCACTAGCATACGATGACGTTAATACTGCTATTGATAACCTTCAAAAAGCTTTGGCCTTATTACAGACTGGAAGAGATGCTTAAGCTTGCAGAGATATTGCTTTTGTAGTTTATCCGTCTTCAATGATGGTTGAGTAATTGATTTTTTGATATTTATTGAAATTTAAAGTGAATTTTACACTCTTAATTTTGTTATAAAAATAGAAGCTATTTTCATTTCTGTAATATATTTTTAATAAATGGTAATGCTGTAAAAAATTGTAAGGTGCTGTCTGCCGGTTTTGTAAGGTAAATACCGAAATATAGAACAACTTGAGACCTCCTGCAGGGGCACCTTTATGCCCCATTATGGGGGTCACTTTGTAATTGGGCGAAAGCCTATTGTGGACCCAGAACAAGAAAGGGACAATAAATGAGTGTAAGTTAAAGTAGCTCAGTGTGGGAACAGAATACGGAATAATATAACGTATCTTTATTCGGTGGTGTGGGTAACCAGAGGAATGAGGAAACGTTGCTGTTGGATATTTCTTTCCAGTACAGTCGCTTCTATTACAAATAGTAACGAGCGATTAAAAATGAGTGGCGGTCGAGTCGCCTTCGGAAGTTCAACTTAAGTACGAAACATCATGTAAACAAAAATTCCAAAAGTGATGACACCGACAGCAATTCATTTTTGATCTCGTAGTATATTAATTATAAATTTAAATTTGTTGGGTATTGCATCTACCAGATTTGTTTGAACTACTAATAATGAAATGTGTTTTATGATCATTGATCCTGTACAGTTGGATGTCAAATTTTATACAAGTTTTTGAATTGTTAACCTAATTTTAATCTTCCAGAAATTGAAATTAGACAAAGGCATTGAATTTATAATTAAATTCAATTACAAAGTCATAAAACACCCAAATAGATAAATGTTCAACGGCTTTCTACAACGTTATGAACTCAAAAGCTGACGAAAGTATTACATCCTTCACATTCATACTTGTAGTTGTAACTTCATGTTATTGTAGTTATTGTCAACATATTATGCGAATTTTGCGAAGTGGTTATTCATAATATACTCTACCTGAGGCAGCTGTACCCGAAGCAAATTTTCGTAAAGCGAAAAAAATATGGTGTCATAGTTCATCGTTCCGTACATCCCCAACTGAACGAGTACATTACTGAAAGTTTAAAAGCGGTCAAATATCATGCGAAAGCATGCTCATTACGGAAATTGTTTGTGTGTATTATTGGTGCTGAAGCGACGATCCACGAACGATTTGTATTTGACATTCTCTCAATACAGAACAACTTTAATAAGTAGACATAGTGCTCTAGTTGTGCATAATAATACTATTATTTCTTTTAGGGATCAAATTTATTTAAAATTGGAGCAAGATTTGCGTGATTTTTGTCTTAAATTGCAAACTGCATGTTCCTATTTAGATCCGGTTCCTGATAATGCCGTTTTTAAAATTATGCTCCACACTACGGAATATTCAAATATATCATTTAATAGTAATTCTGCATATGAGGTTGTTATTTCTAAAGTAACGATTGCTTCTGACGGTCAGTTTTAGGATTTTCCCTGGTTGCAAGTGAAAGAGCAAGAGTTTAAGATTTCCGCACCTGATGTTGTACCTTTACATACTGTGAAAACAGATTCTCTTGGTTTACAAATATATATAGAAAAAAATTCATTGTAAAAGTACCTATTTGCTACCGATAATTATAAGTAAATTACAAAAAATGAAATTAGACTCTCTGACCATTTGATAATTTGTTGTTTATGGCCTGGCCCAAGTAGATGCAAATTAACGCATTGTTACTTTATGGTGTACGTACTTACATTCCTACATACTTGGTAGTTGATCGTCCTGGAAGTTTTGGACTCCACAGTCTATTTGAAAAAGTTGACTCCTGTAATTTCAAATAAGTCATTTTTCCAAAGAATCGAGGTATATTCTCTTTGTTATTTAACTAAAACGCACCTATATCCCCTGCAAAAAGTCTTCTTGTTCTAGATTTTTGCCTGTAGAATCTAATTATCCTATTATTATTATTTTAGCGAAAAACGACTAATTTGAGCAACTGGAAGACTTTGTTCTTATATAGATCTTTGTCCTGTAGAATAAAAGTCGCTACCAGACTAGTCGTTTTTCGGTGAAATAGCAAAAAGAGTAGCTAGACTTCAGTAGAAAATCGCCTTGGGGAAATTAACTGGGCAAACCTTTCTCTTATGATGGTTTTTAACTTATGTACAATCCAAAAAGACTAGAATTTTCAGGCTGGGCCACTATGCGGTTATGGGCGAAAACCCATTGGTCATAACTTTCAATGTAAGGAGTCGGTTCAAACCTGAGAATTCTGGTCGTTTTGAATTGTACAAGCGCGAATATTTATAAGAAAAATGTTTTTCCAATCGATTTCAAACTGTTTGTTTTTTGATGAAATATGAAACATTTTTGCCGCTAAATTTGGTTGAAAAAGGACTTGCCCGAGATCGACCAAGATTGACCTAATACTTTGTGTGCCCCGAGGCCCCAAAAAATTGGCCGCCTCCCTTCGTCGGATGGCATGGGGGGAGAGGGGAGGTGGTAAGTAATAGCTCCGTGTAGGTTTATCCATTTCATGTTATTTCATATCCGCATTTATAAAAACCGAATAACGCGAGTTCCCATGAGGGTACGTAGGTAGTCAGTGGCCTGCATCTGTTTCTGTTTATCTATACTAAGGTTATACAATACCTATTACTATTGAACAAAATGAGGGTTTTATTCAATGATATTACTCAACGAAAAGCATTTGTAAATGAATCGCCTACGAGTGCGGTTGTAGTGTACGGCGCTCAGTTCGTGTAAAACCATTATCCCACGTATAAGGGTGAGTTTTGTTTATCGTTATGTAAGATTGGTTGTCGGTTCGAGACGTTTTCAACATAATAAATAAATTAAAATAAGTTAACACGCAGTCATCATTTAATCAATTTTTGGTATCTATTTCGGTTTGCCCGAGTTTTGATAATGCACGCGATCGTGATTTTGGTAAGAAATTTCTACCAATGAAATTGTGATAGATTGGGCCGATTTCTTCCATATCTCTTAGATGGCATCGCCCATAATTGATCTAAGGGTACAGGGCTCAAAAGAAAAGCAATCATGAACGTCAAAATTTTTAAAAATTTTTTATGTTGATGGGTATAGAGAAATGTGGTATCTCTGCGACCGAAATAAACCAAATAATTCGCAAAAGGTTGGGTGCAGTGTTCTCGTTTCGTCCGTTCGAGGCTTCAGATCTGAGCGCTGAGACCTCATCACTCAAACGCTAGAATTTGATTTAAACGCTCACAAATGAAAGGCTAGAATCGGTTATTGTGGGTTAAAAAACTACCCTAGTTTGGAAAAAATTTTATAACACTTCTCACGGACCCTAATAAAATAAGTTACTCATCATTGCCAGGAGGCAAAGTAAGCCGTCCCCTATTAGTTATACAGTCATAAATGTCTGAGAAGCCTTTTTTGAGGAAACAATTAATAACCTCTATAAAGCGTTATAAAGTCCTAATTATAGTTTCACGCAACCCTTAATCAGGGCCATCATTGTCAAATGAGATTAGGGAGGTTTTTTCCTATAAGTTTTACTTATTATTCTTCAATTATAAGTGCTGAAGTTCCATAATTTATGGAAAGCGACCATAGGGTCTGAGGGGTCTGAGCTCTGAGTGTACATGGACTACCCCCCAATAGACTGTAGACAAAGATATGATGCAGGGAAGACATTGAATTGTTCCTTTTCCTGGGTGGTATTCCATGCAAAATAATAATTCTTAAATTTATCAAGAACTATTGAGTAGTTTTCGCAAATTTAAATTTTTCTTCATTTTCTATTACCTCAAGTTTGTAGATTAATATTACTTTCAAACCTCCATCCCGAAGTACCGAACTATAATGGGTGCAATTACAATACAACTAGCAACCGAAAACGAGTGTTTAAACATAAGGTGCCGTGAGAAATTGGCTCTCATTTTTGGACTGT
>NW_022170596.1:27601352-27664488 GCF_008802855.1 Photinus pyralis | reverse complement strand
AATTAATGGAAACGCAATAGAATGGAACCCAAAGGACAAAGGAGTTATCACATTAATCAAAAATTAATACAGTGCTACAGCAGACTCAAACAGCTACGACGCCCTTAAAGGGACACACGAACAAAATAAATTAATCTAAAATTTCGACTTCTAACACGAAATTTTAAAGCAACATTTCGAGTTATATCTCTAAATTTTAAAACGAAATTTTGCTTGCTTTGCTTTGATATTTTAAAATTTCGAGATATAACTCTAAATTAGGCTTTAAAATTTCGTGTTAGAAGTCACACTTGACTCAAACGTAAGCTACCACAAGACCTGATAACCTCTGAGGAAGGGACTGACTATAACATATATCCAATGACAAAAGTATTGTTATTCTTAAGACGCAATTAATTAGTCTTTAATGTCATTTTCCAATTAACTTACCCACATATGTTATCTATGCTATGTATAACAATGTTAATTGTTGAGCTGACAATAAAAATATATTTTAAAAAACTACTTCGGATTTTGGCAATATTTATTTTTCTTGCGTATCTTTTGTATTCGATATTATAGTAGATAGTAGAAAAATAATATTATTATTTTCTGTAGTTTTTCAACGCTCTATTTCTCCATTTTTGTTTTCCTATTGCCTGTTATTTTATAAATTCAATGTTAATGTTGTTAATGTAATTGTTGAAACCGCATTACAATTTTTAATAAAACGGGCATCGTTTCATCATTGTAATTCCTTCTCGTTTGACGTAATTGTTTTATCATTAAAGAACACATAGAATATTTGCCTCTGCAAAATTTGTATCCTCCACAAGGAATGTTCGCCCCACTGCTGGAATACTCTTGCTCCAAGGGAAATTGTACTTGGAATAACTGCTATATGCATATAATTTTATATGTACCTAGGTTTTCAGTTCTGTGACAAAATTTGCTTCCCAAAATTCTGCCGCTGGAGAAAATTCACGTTCAAGAAACCTCTACTCCACAAGCTTTGGATTATTTGCCTTTTAAACCATTGAATAAAAAATTATTATTCAATGCTTCAAACTAAACTGTAGAATTTGAATCTGTTTCCGTGAACAAATTCGACCTGTTAAATTCACCTCGGAAATTTTGAAAGAAAATCTTATTCGCAGACAAATTTTTCCCCGAAATAACAGCCTCTAGAAGATGCGCTCGCGAAAACCTCGTGTCTGAAAGAATCGCCTCCGATCTTTTAACCCAAATATTATGTACGTATCCTATTGCGACCTCGAGGTCTTAAATAAGTTAGTACCATTGTTACTCTTTTATTTATTTTAAGAATACAGAATATAGGTTCAATGACAAAGTTTTTCTTTTTTAAAACTCATGTGTTGAGAAATTTTAAATTCAGGTCTGGATAAAAAGTGCTATTGTATCACAATGAAGAACCATAATGTAGCGAATATTCTAGAAATCCCGATAGACATCGACGCGCCATGAAAGATTAGTCATGAGCGATAAAGAACGACTGCGGATATGACGCAATTTTTCAGGGAAATATGACATGTTTTGTGTGAGAACATTCTACACCTGAGAACGTTCGGTAGCACTCGAGAAGACTCGAATTTACTATATAAGCAAATCGAATTGCTATTCAAGACAGTTCCAATTTCAACGCTAAAGTAATAAAAGTTGACGCTGTTATAAATTATGTATATGTGAGTGAATAATATTTTGACTGTCAATTCATTTCAACGCTTTTAAATGTATTGTTAATTAAATGTAATTAAATAAACCATATGTAATTAACAATAACTTATGATGGAAAGCTAATTATTAAAGTGATTAACAAAATCGGTCTCGATTTGATGTACTATTAAAAAGAACTTTGTTGCCACAACAACTTCGTGTTTCACATGTATGGTTTACTTTCGGAGCTGGCAGGAATTGTGTACAATTTTGCTCTAAGCCTTTTACAATATCTTTTATGGTAAAGGAATTACGATCCGATGGGTCTTAGATGCTACCACTGTATGCAAACGCCTATATTTCTAGAAAGTTCTCGAACAAACACGTCATATTTCGCGGAAGGAATGCGTCACATCCGCTGTTTAATAAACTAAAGGTCCACATCGTTTCATATGGGAACTACACCACAAAAATGTGCGTTCTTTCTTTAACTTTTTTCTCGAAAATCATAGCACATTGGAAGATGGAATTACGGTATTTCGATATTCCATTTTGTAATTTTATTAAAAATATTCGCTCTAAATTCGTACCCCAAAGATGGCCCACTTCTAAATGGAAGTGTGAAATTTATGGCATCTAGATACCTATCTTTGAACATGCAAATGTTGAAGTTAAACTTTTAAAATTTGAAAAAGAATTCAACTGCAGCACTAATAACGGAAAAATTGTTAGATTTTAAACTATTCCCGGGCGCAAGATACACGCTGTAGGTAACAAAAAGCATTTAAACAATGCAAAAAGTAACTGTTCGGCTGTTTCGTTCTTAAGGCCCGGTGCACACATCCGTTTTTTTTACGTGCTATGCCGGAGTTGCGTGATTTCATACGTTCAGTTATATCGTGCAATGCACGCAGTTGTCCGGCGCCGTTGCGGAGCTGTACGACCAGCGTGCGTCAGTTTTCGACCGCAGTTCCCTACGAACCCGCAATCGTGACGCTCCCACGTCTCCGAGTTTGTAGTAAGTACTTACATTGTTAGTTATCGTTATATACTTCACACGCGGCATTTCACCGTTTATGTACCTACCTACTTACAATATGGTGGATGAAATTGATAATGGAGCTTTTTATCGATGAAATAAAAAAGTATCCAGTAATCTGGAATGTCGCTTCTAAAAGTTACCATGATCATGTGAAAAAAAGAAAGCATGGAGTGCTGCGAAAGGTTTGATAAAATGTCTGGTAAAAATCTGTGAACGGATTCACTCAATATCCTCCATCTCCAACGTCCATGCTAGACATACACAGAATACGAATTTCGTCTGAATCAAATTCTGCGGCTGTCGCTGCGGTGCCTCATCGGCGCCCCGCACCTCAAAAAATCGGATGTGTGCACCGGGCCTAAGTGAATATAAAGAACAGTATCTACTTGCCTAAATCCCTATACCTCTAAGTATTCTTGTTAGTGCACTTTCACTCTCAAAAAATAAAAAGTGCACTTTTGCGCTCTTTGTGTCCGTCTGTCTGTCCATCTGAGTCACAAAGGCTTCGGGCCTATACACCACTTACAGACTTATTGGTATTGGTGCCATTCGATCAGAAATTACCAATTATTTTGTGTTTGTATTCTCGTTAAGGCATGAAGTGTCCATAAAGGCTATAAAAATCGAAAAAACAAATTGGAAAATGCACTCTTATTGCCTCTTGCTCCTAATTTTTTTGTTACCTACTTACTTTTGTATCCTTACATAATCGACATGCACTTTTCATAGATCCCTAAGTATTTGTGTGTAGTATGAACACGTATTTCTAATGCAGAAATAAAATAATTCGTAAATAGGGAAAATAAGACTGTTCCCGCTTAAATTCAAATCAAAATAGTTGGTGTAGTAAATTTGATCATCAAAGTTGGTTCTCTTGTCAAAAATCTGACCCATTCCTTTTGTATTTTTAGGAATTAATTTTCAATTTCTTTTAATATATTGGTTTACAATTATGTCGAATTTAACAGAAACAGAAGTAAGTAACGATCTCTATTAAAATAACCATTTTCCCCGATCCCACCCTACAATTTTCCATTGACCATTTGCACGCTGCAACATATTGCATTTGATCTACTGCCCCTGATGATAATGCCTATTATCTTAACACAGAATGACAAGCAAGAGAAGACCGAACAAATAGATATACCGATCGATTACTCGATAAAGCATCCTTTACAAAACTGCTGGACTTTGTGGTACTTCGAAAACGACCGAAATAATTCCTGGGAAAACAATTTGAAGGAAATTGCTTCGTTTCAAACCGTCGAAGATTTTTGGAGGTAAGATAAGGTTTTAATCGCAGCAAAATAGACGATTGCTTGCAGTTTGTACAATCATATAAAGTTAGCGAGCGAACTGAAACAGGGATGCGACTATTCCCTTTTTAAAAAGGGAGTCAAGCCCATGTGGGAGGATGAAATGAATAGACGCGGAGGTCGATGGCTAATCAGTTTAGAGAAAAAACAACGCCAAGAATTAGACCGATTCTGGCTAGATATTGTAGGTTAGGTGATGTGGATTTTGTGAGTCTTAGCATATTTTTAGATCTTATGTCTAATTGGAGAGGCGTTTGAGAATTCCGATGAGGTGTGTGGCGCAGTAGTAAATGTACGTGGAAAAGGTGATAAAATAGGTAAAGCATCATGCTGTAATTGTGTTTGTTGTAACAAACGCTTACTTTCAAGGTTTATGGACGTCTGATGCCAATAATACAAATGCGGTTCTAGAAATTGGACGTAAAGTTAAAGATAGACTACGTATTCCGACGAAAGTGTTAATTGGGTATCAGAGCCACAAAGATACAATGGATAAATCTGGCTCCGTTACAAAAAGTTCATATACTTTATAAATTAAAGAATGTATTTGGCAGTTTGGGCATGCTAGTTTCTTGTTCAACTTTTGTAACGTTTCATTCTAAGTGGTGATGTATAAGGATACATCAGTTTGTTTAATATACAGTTTAAAGTAAGTTAATTTCAATTATTTTTTAAATGTTTTGTTTTTAATTTTTTGGGTATAATTTGCAAATTTATTTATTATTTATACTAATAAGAGTCATATAGAAACTTGATTCATTTGAAAGTTGTGTTTTACTAAAGTCCTTCACCGAAGGGGCATCATGTACCTAGGAAATGCAACTGTCTCCTCAACTATTTACAAATTCCAAATCAGATCGGACAATGGTCTGTTTTGATAATCTAAGGGTATACCGTACCCTTTAAACATACTACTATACTATTTGAATATCAAATCCATCCGAATATTGAACATGCTAGTTACAATTATGACAATATGTCATTAGAATGCACAATCATCTGTTTCACTTTATCTACCCTTACGGTTAAAGTGATCACGTTATCCTCGACTTTATCTATCCTTACAGTTAAAGAACGGCTTAGCCTACTCATTCAAACCTTTTGAAATGTCAATTTAATATACCTATGCTATAAAATAAAATAATATTGAGGGCTGCAGGTTTGTCAGAAATTTTACAATAATTGACACTGAAAGTAACATTTGTGCTTTTGTCGTTAACGCTAAAAATGTGTAATAGTAATTTTTCTTTTTTTTTCAATTTCAAACTGCCATTTTGTTAAGTATCAATATACTTACTTACGCAACTTTGCCAATTTAAACTACGTACCTACATCACTTACAGTTTCCGTGATCCCAATGGTGGCACTCGAGTTTGTATCAACCTGTACATTACAAACAATGTGGGACCTCAATCTGAACCCTGTGGTACCCCTGACTGTACAGTTAAAGCATCACCACTAAGCAATACAACCATTTGCGATCTATTGTACAGGTACAGGTATTTAAACAACTTAGGAGCAGTGCCGCGATTACCGTAATGAAACATGCACTAAAGTGCTGTGATTTACGATTTTTAACGCAGCTGGAAAAGTCAATAAAGTGACCGGCACCTAAGATATGACGGTCAACAGCAGAAATTACTTCGGTCATAAAATCACACACAGCCGTATCAGTTGATTTGTCATTTATGAAGCCATGTTAGACACTATTCATGATTTTAAATGTTGAAGAGATGTTACAACTGCTGCTTTTAAACGTTCTTGTAAATACCAGATTGGGATTGGCTAATTGTAATATATTATTGAATATTGCTAATTTCATCCTCTCAGCACTTTTACTATTTCTCACTCAGCGATTAGGTATAGACTGTCAAAAACGTTTGCTTTAATTGGTTTGAGCTAGGAAGCTGTTGTGTCTAGAATTTACAAGATGAGCACAGCCAATCCCTAAAGTTTTAAGATTTGTTAAATACCATTTAAAAGATAAAAGCCTATACAAGTTTAAAGGTTAAACTATTTCCACACATTTGCTACGGGGCAAAATAAGCACAATTTATGGAAAGTGCTAAGAGAAGAGAACTCGAACAAAGATAATGCGGCACGCTACAGTGTATGATGTGTTGCCTACTGCACATCATTTGTTTTTCATTTTTCGCATACTGAGACCTTTATTTTGAATAAACAATGCTGAGACCTTTCCTCGTATAGGGCTGATACGTTGTTATCCATACTTTATATAGTGATGCAAATTACTGACAATAACATATCAGCTGTAAAATTGTAGAATTCGAAAATCTTTGAACATAAAAATGTACAAATATACAGGGTGTAAGTAGGTCCCATTTACATTTTGAAATTTATGGCCACTTCCAGTTATATCGAAAGTGATAGAAAAATACTATTTCGAGTATTCAATTCCTTTATGTGTTGTTCATTTTAGAGAAATTACTCCAATAGTAGTATATGTGATGTGAGTCGATTGTATAGACCGCATTGGAGCGCTTCCTATACCTTCTAATTTCCAGGGGAAAATCCCTGTTATTCTGTATAGCGTTTATGCTCCGATGTCTACCCCTTCTGTGTATTACCTAAAAGAACGGTTTATCATATTGCTAAAATTTCAAATTTGAGGTCCTACAGAGAGACTTTTATGTTCGTCAACCTGCCCCATGAGCAGTGGACAACTTCTCAAATTCTTCCCAAGTTCTCCTCAAATTAGTTTCACGTTCACTTTTTAACTTCTTCAGTGTTCATCTTTAAAGTCCCATAAAATTCTTCGCAAGTTCTTCTCAAGTTCTCGTCAAATCTTCCTTCTTCTTAAGATTCTCTTCAGCTTCCTCCAAGTGTCTGTATCAGCATATATTCCAGTTCTGAATTCCCTTTCTTGCTCCCTCAAACTTCCTCTTAAGTTCCTCTAAAATTTGCACTTCTTAAGTTGTCCTCTCAATGCCCCTCGCTCCTTCGATCAGGTTCTAGTGTCAAATTGCTCAAACTCTCATCAAATTTCCCGAAATATTCCATTCAAGTTCCTATCTAAATTTTCCTCGATTCGGTCAATTTTCTTCCTATTGTAGCGAACATTCCAGAAATCTCGATAGACATCGGGCACCATGAAAGATTAGTCATCGGCGATAAAGAATGGCGAATGTAACGCAATCTTTTTTCGGGGAAATAAGACGTGTTTGTTCGAAAATGTTCTAGAATACTCGGGAGCGTTTGGAGGCGTTCGAGATCTTTCGGGAAAGAGGGGGCCTTTGCTATATCGAATCGAATTGCGTATCCAGTTAGTTCAAATTTCAACGCCGAAGTAATATAAATAGTTTGCGTAAATTGTATATTACTTTAATAGATAATAATTAATTGTAAATGAATAAACCACGTAATTAAATTTACGTTACACGGGTGTCAGGTGTGGGGTTTGTGTTACTTCCTACCATATTTTGTCATAATCTCTTCTACTTTCACTTCTGACACTTTGCACATTCTTTGATCTATAGTAGACGATCAGAAGTTTTTTTTAAATGTAAATTTTCCGATATTTGTCGCAACTTTGGCAGCGTCTGACAACATTTTAGCTTCCACTTACTCTTCTGACAATTTTTTTTCTGAAACTACTTTAGAAACAACTATTTTCGTCTCTAAAAAGAGTGAAGAAAGTGTGCTTTTTCTCTCTAGTGAGGAAAGTAAAGAACAATTGCTAAGATAATCTTCATAATGGCATTTAAAATTGAAAGATATCCGTATCTAGATTGCTGTGTCAAACGTCATTATTGCATACGATAATTTTTTAATTTTGATTGTAGGTTCAGAAAAAATGATGTGTAAAACTTGAGTAGAAAATTATACCATGAGTAGAAAGTGTTTTTCAACTATCGTTCAATTGACACACTCGCTACGCTCACTCAACTTTGAACTCGAGTTGAAAAACTCCTTCTTTAGTTACACAAATATCTATCACTGCACCTTCGTATGATCTTGAGGGATATCTATGTAAATTTTCAGTCGTGCACCTTGCGTGTGATGAAATCTTTTTCGGGAAATATGCCGTGCTTGTTCGAGAACATTCTAGAACTCTCGGAAGCGTTCGAGAAAGAGGAGGCGAATTGCATTTCAGTCAGTTCCAATTTCAACGTCTGAGTAATAAATAGTTCGCGCTGTTAATTGTAAATAAGCCGCGGAATTAAATTTACCTTACACTATCAAATTTTTTGTTCTCCTGAAAATGACCTTCAAACTTTCAATATCCTCATGAACCATCTCGATGTTTTCCATTTGTTTTTAAATTCTATTTTAAGTGCTCCTAATATACTTTAACGTTCCCATCACATTCGTATCCAACTCATTCTTTTCGATATCTTTCATCTTGAAACGTTTACAATGCAGTGCACTTTTTTACACTTTAGCGGAAAGGAAATCAGTCAACCGTGGAGTTCAACTATTAAAATAAATATTAAAATTAAAAAAAATAGCGTGGCCGTTTTTCGGGACAGAAAATAAAATGTTTTTGGCGTTTGGAAATACTATTAAAAATATTTAAAAACTATATATTGCCACCACACGTATTTTCCTGATTGAATGTAATCCCCAGATTGACTTTTCTGATTTACTTATTGCCTGACTTATTGTAATTAATGAAATTCATAATTGGAAAAACATGTTCAACTTGATGGATTTTTCATATCTATGCATGCGAACCCAACGGAAAATATTTGTGTTAAATTAGTAGGTATCATATACAGGGTGTAGTACCTAAGATCCTTCGGATCATAACTCATTTCCCATAAAAGATAACAAAAAAAGTCTTTTTGATTACCAGGGGCGTGTTGTATTCCAGTGGCGTATCAAACTTGCATTTTTTTAAAGGGAACACCCCATATTTTATTAGGTACTAATTTGGAGAGTAGGTACTTGAAAAGTACTTATTTTTTTATGTAACATGTTATACCCCTAACTTTAACGATTTCGCTGTTATAACCTTTTTTTGTCAAAATGTGACAGTTCTTCGAAATTTTTTTAGAGAAACTAAATCACGCAGGCGGCTAATTTTTGGACTGAGGCACAGGTTAAGACCTCTTCCACAATGACAATTTATTTTAGGTACTTTATCGAAAAAATAACATTTTTGATTGACCTTCGCTAACTGTCAAATTTTTTAAAATTTCAAATGGCACCCCCCTAAACAAAACTACAAATTTTCCACTGGTATAAACAAAACCATCTATCCCATAAGAAAATTTCAGAGAAAAACCAAGTCGAAACGCCAATTTGTAAAAACAAACGTTCGCTTTTCCGAGCCCAAGTGTGCCATGATAAAACAAAAGATGTGCAATTCTTACAATTAACAGTAAAGTGTCGGCTTATAATAATAATAAATCTGAGAATAAATCTTATTGAAACACTGAAGTGAAATAAACCTAAACGCAAAGAAAAAAACCTTCAAAACTACAATAATATTACAACAGCATGAACTTCAAAATTAAAAATAGCAAAATTAGTATGCCAAGCAGAATGACGAAGAGAAATCGAAAAGAAATCAATTTAATTAGGTAGTCACGCATCTATAAACAATTAGGTATATTATGTAATGGTAAGGGAAATTGGTTCAAAGTTTTGAAATCATGGCGAAATTATTTTCAAATCAAAATCGATGGTCTCCTTTTGCAAATTATTTTATCAATTTAAAAAGCTAGATAACCTTTGGCAAAAAAATTACTCATTACGTCATTGGAAGAGAATTGCAGATATTTGGAGATCACGTCGCCCCCGGCAATAATCGGTGCGATAACTCAATTTAGGAACTGCCAATTGTGACCAAAGAGAGTTGCCCGTTGCACTTGGGATTTCAATAAAAATTCTTGGTAATGATTATAAAAAATTAGTTTATTTTCAAATACTGGCAATGAACTTGGAAGTTCTTTGGATCTTCGAGAGGTCGCATTTACATTCACCAGCAAAGTGAGGACATTCACTAAATGTAAATAATGTGTGCATTTTAACAAATGTAAGAATATAAAAAAAGTTGTGCACAAACTTTTACTAAAGCCACCATGTCATTATGTAGGTACACATAAATAATAATTAAATCAAATATTTATCGATTTCCATCAGACACCTGTCAATTCATAGTGGTAGGTACTTAATAACTAAAGTAATGCACTAATATCATCACAGAAAGATAAATTTACGTACTATTGTCCTCTGTATAAACAAATATGACTAGAACCCTAAGTTTAAGTTTGTATTATCTACCACAAAATAAGTAGGAAATTAAACAATTTTCAAGCACAAAACAAAATACATAAATTCTTATATCGCAGACAATAATCACGAAGAATCAAATTCGGAATGTAGTATCCAAGTACTGAACTAGCATATTCCTGTAAAAGAAAATAACAAAACATATTTACACCATGCCAATATCAAGCTCATCAATCAAAATTTAACTCCACTTATGAACGCTAATATCATGTTAGTGCTGTTTAGATTTCAACAGGGAATAATCCTCTGGTGAAACTGTTTGATGTTGCTTTCGTCGAACACCACTCATATAAGTTTTGTAGAAAAATCTTGCGAATAACACAAAGTAGCTGAAGTACATCGCTAGAGAAAGTTTAATGTTAACATTAGACACTTTACATTCCCTATGATCATTTTTCAACTGCTGAGCCCAGATATTAACAAAACACCCCACGACCATTTGCAGCAATTGAAGTGATGTAATGAACATGGCGAATCGGCGAGGTGGGTTGTACCCCATCGCTCGTAAGGCATAATACGAATACATAACTGCGTGGACGTGGTAATTCATGACAATAAACCACCTAGCACTAGCGCACGTTTCGGTATAGGAAAACCACGAGTACAAAAGCACCGTAATATGATGGTACCAGTGTAAAAATATAAGCGGTTGTTTTCGAAGCACTACGAATATCGTATCACCCAATTCCGGTAACTTGCTTAGCACAAACATCCAAGTCCAGAAGCCGGAAACTCGGTCTTGAACGGCGAAGGAAGGCACGCATACGGAATGGTACAGACCGTGGTGTGTTAAAATGTGGATCAACTCCGGCCCCGTACGGATAGCACCCATTATACTAAATATTGCTAAAGACGTATTCCACAGCGAAAGCAGCCCTCGTAACTCGAAGCGTGCTCGGTTCTTCATCAGATGTTGTCCACCGAAAATAAAAATCATATAAAGCCCCACATAGTAAAATCCCATAGTCCAATTCTTGTTCATCCATCTTAAGGTCTCCTGATGAATGAAGTCGGATTCGAAATTGAAAATGTATGAATAATTAGGCGAAGTTACTTGAGTGTACTCCATATTCAAACTAAGTAGTAAACCGCAACACAATCACAACGAAATTTGTTCTACTTTTGCTGTTGGAATGTGGGGACTTCCAACCTTATATAAGGTTGCTGCTGCTAACGCATTTACCGGTAAATGTAAAGTACGCCCCTACACTCGCGGGTATAACTGAAACGCTTGCGCAGCATTGAAATTAATTACCCGCGTTTTACTAGCAAAGAGTGGGGATCCTAATTTCAAAATTTGGTATTATTCAAATTCCAAATCAATCACATCTTTTGAGGAGGCCTTCTCTTTTATTTGTACTGTGTCCACCGTGTACCTAATCCGCTTTATAAACGCGAGGCTCACATGAAAACAAATCTGATCAAAAGGAAATTGCGGTTGATTACAAATACCTACTCATTTGCAAAATGCAAAAGAAAAATATGTGTTATATTGCGGTCGTGTTCAGTACTGATGAGTTCAGCACATTCCTAGACTTGTACCAACGAAGGTCACATTGTAAGAACATCCGTGCCTTCAGCCCATCGTATCATGAACTTGACACTTTTTGCCTATTTAAATAATACCTACAACTTATTTCTTGTAAATGACTTTCCGTGGAGGATGACCTATAATAAGGCACAATATAGGTCATAGCCAGGGTAATCTAGAGACTAGAGACCTAGTAATGGAGGCATATGGTCAGTTAGCTTGATCCAAGAAATGAACGAATAGGCAGGATCCGATTAATGTTTGGGAGAGGTCTGCATTAAATTCGAACATTTTTATTATAGAATCCCTTTGGCATTCGTCTAATTAAGAAAATGTTTCGTCGTGTTCCATGTGTGTAAATCCATTAATTAAATTATAGGTATTTTCTTAATTATCGGAGTAAATTGGAAAATTTACAAAGAAAAAGCAATTTGGGGTTTATCCTCAGAACCGGATTAACCCTTTCAACGCCCTGGGGCACAACCATCGATTGCGCCCCCTTCCTTTCCCATTTCGTATATATAAGGGTAACATTAAAGGAATCCAAAAAATGCAAAATAACTCAAAATCAAAGTACCAATTATAATGCATTTTTTTAATGTTGGTAACAATCAATCACTAAATCAAAGATTCACTGATTGTGTGAATTCACTCTCAAAGGAAAGAAGATACAGACCAACGACGTCCTCTCCACACAAGCAGAGAGACGTAGCTAGGGTGGGGCAGGCAGAACATGTGCCATATTTAGGAAACTTTAGATAGGGGGAAATTATGTTTTTTGATTTTATTTAGGCATAGATCATTTTCCTCCATTTAACCAACTCTCTAATTCTATCTAAGCCGATAAACGAGATCTCTGTACTTAATACGCAATTTGATACAAGCTGTATATCTACAATATTGTTTGCACTTTTGCAACGGAAGCAATACAGAAGAATATCAATTAAAGTGACCGCAATGGCAACTTAGTTAATGGACCAGCGAGTACCTACCTACTTATATTTTTTTCAAAAATCAAAGATATATAAATTTTCTGCGCTTTAGACTAAATGCTTCATGGTGCAGACAATACTAAAAAACAAATTTAGACACAAGCAAGTATTCAAAATTGCGTACTTTCTTAAAAGGAAAAGATGAAGAAATCGTGAATTTTGACCATTAACAAAAGGATGCATTTTTTTCGGAAAATTCGTAATCTTTAAGGTGCGATATCATCGCTAACACCAAATGAAACGTGTGCTATAGTCCATCCGTTATTACCTATTGCGATATGTATTAACCCCACTACACGCAGTGTTAACTTTTTTTTACTTCACGTCGTCGATTTAATATAAATAATTCTCTCAAATAAACTTCAACGCGTTATTTTTTGACGTGCAGAATAAGAATGAATAAAGTAAGGTACCGCAACGGTTAAGCGATTCTAGCTCGTATCGCTTACGTTAAAGAATGTTTATTGAAGTGAATTTCCCTTGCATGGCATGCCATCCAGTAGGCTTAAACAACATTGCTGTAAACAAAAACTGGATGCAAGCGAAATTCAGTTCAATTAATATTATTTGACGTAAACAACACGATCTAGAATCGATTAACCGTTCCGGAACCGTACTTTGTTCATTTTTATTCTGCACGTCAACAATAATGCGTTGCAGTTTGTTTGAGAGAATTTTTATATTAAATCGACGACGTGAAGTAAAAAAAGTTAACGCTGCATTTAGTGGGGTTAATTACATATCGGAACAGTAATAACAAATGGACTATATCAATAGTTACTTGTACAACTAGTTTTGAAAGTTTTCAACACTTGTTGTACACGAAATTTGTTTGCATAGGGGTCTTTACTAACCCATAAAATTTATATGTATAATATCATTGACATTCGCGATTCACTGTCTCAAAAATTGATCATTGTTCATAAATAGGACTAAACGCTATTGAAACGCATACTAAAAATCGAGCAAAAAAGTACACTTTTTTTTACAAAAAAGGCCGGTAATTTGATTACTGCAAAAAAAATTTAATAAGATGCCCTTATAACGGGCGATCAAAAAAGGCTTACCGTCGAGTCGCCTTTTGAAGTTCAAGTTAAATGTGTTTTCCCAATCCCATGTAAACAACAATTTTAAAGGTAACTTGACGGTATCTCTTTTTTGATCGCGTAGTACTTGGAGTGGCCGGAGCGTACAGACAGAGGAGTAGCTAGGGTGGGGACGTGCCCTGGGCGACGCTCAAAGGGTAGCGCTAAAATCGCCAATTATTAACGATCCTAGAGATCGTTTATAATTTTATTTTTCATTTGCCCATTATATGTCAATTATATCTGTCATATGTGATATATGAAGCAGTCTATTGCCCAAGGGCATAATGAGATGACAATCCATTATGCCCTCTCATTATGCCCTTGGGCAATAGACTGCTTCATATATCACATATGACAGATATAATTGACATATAATGGGCAAATGAAAAATAAAATTATAAACGATCTCTAGGATCGTTAATAATTGGCGATTTTAGCGCTACACTTTGAGCGTCGCCCAGAGCACGTGCCCCACCCTAGCTACTCCTCTGTCTGTACGCTCCGGCCACTCCAAGTACTACGCGATCAAAAAAGAGTTACCGTCAAGTTACCTTTAAAATTGTTGTTTACATGGGATTGGGAAAACACATTTAACTTGAACTTCAAAAGGCGACTCGACGGTAAGCCTTTTTTGATCGCCCGTTATAAGGGCATCTTATTAAATTTTTTTGCAGTAATCAAATTACCGACCTTTTTTGTCAAAAAAAGTGTACTTTTTTGCTCGATTTTTAGTATGCGTTTCAATGGCGTTTAGTCCTATTTATGAACAATGATCATCTCATTATGCCCTCAAACGGCCTGTCAAATTGACTGACGGAGTTATATTATGTAATAAAAAAGATGCAACTTGATTCGTATAAAGCACTCTAATGTTGGGAAAACAATAATCATGACATTTGCATATTGGAAATGCATTCTTTGGAACGATGAAAAATAAAATGTTGCATGCACCTCAGGCATTACTCAATATTTAACCCTTGGGCGACTTACAATCCCTCGGGCCGGAGGCCCTCGGGCTCTGTCGCCCTCGGCATAAATATCGCCTTAATGTATGTCTGTCCGTCTGTTTAGAATCGTTTTGAAAACTGGTACACATGTTCATAAGGAGATCAGAAACGTCGCTATTGTTTTTGAGCTACGTAGACTATCGGGTCAAAAAGTTACCGCCCAACAACTACCCAAACGTTCAAAAAAAGGGTTTCATTTAAAATTCTTGTTACAAAGAACATATGTCCAATTTTTTCGTGATAGTAGATAAATATTCCTTAAACCTCGAGCAACTATGCAGATGAATAAAAACAATGATATACATACGCGCATCTCGCCATCTTTTAGTCTTGGAACTATCGCTATCGCTCTACTTGATATAATTATTTATTTTAGTACATGAGGAGACATGACATTGTTTCTTTATATTTTTAGAGCTATTGAAGTAGTATTATGGAAATAATATTTGACAAATGTTATTTGTAGTGCATATAAAAATTAAAAACGTCGAATATGAAGTAGGTATAAAATTTGAGAATGTCCAAATGGCGCCTAGGGCAAGCACTAAACATGGACCTCTTCGTAAATTATACCTAAAACAAGATTCGAAGAATCGCATACGATTTTCAGCAGGGGAGTTGGAGTCGTACACTTTGATAAACCATAAAACCAGGAAGAGTTTCTTCGCTACGAGGAACAGAAGCCGAGCCCTTGAGTGAGATCAAGGACTTCAGCGCATTTTGGTGGCAGATCGGTATTCTATTATCCAGTTTTGACTCCACCACAATAAGATCTTATCGAAGGCTACCACATTTCTTTTTCGGTACTCACTTCCGACCTCCCCTTCAACCGCAATTCGCGTTGGAAATTTTGACTCAACCATCACTAAGATCCTGTCGCAGGCTGCCTCTCTGTTTGTCGGTAGGTACCTACTTCCGACGTCCCGTTCACCTGCAATTCGCATTTTGATTGATTTTTGCTAAAAAAAACATAAAACTAGTATTCAATCTTTGGGACACTTCAGATACAGCTCGAGGCACAAGAAACGTTTGGTGCCCCTCGAAGACACGCGCCTTGCAAAAAGGTGGTTAATTTCAAGAAAAAACTGAAAAATGACCTCGCTCGAGGACGCGCGCCCAGATGTCACCTATAATACTCCACATCATGTAGCCCCGTCCCTAAAGTTGTTAATTACACCTCCCTGGGTCGGTACATGTGCACTCCTCGTTTTTCTACAAGCGTTCTTTTACAACTCCTAACTTACCGTATTAATGTAATGTAAATTCAATGAAACAAAATATTAATGAAAATTATGTCGCGGCGAGAAGCTTGCGGGCCGCAACAGACGCTCGCAAATATTCATTGGTAAAAAAAAATTCAAAATTAATGCGTGCAGTAGGTATTTTGCTAAATGTTTCTATACCGAAGTTTGGGAGTATAAGAGTAGACCAACAAACATTGTCACTTTCTGAGCTCTGGGATGTTTGTTGTTATACTTATCCGCTCGATTGAATTAGGCAATAAATTATATTCAACAAAGTCCATGAATAAAAAAATAAGGGCGTAACAGAATATCGAAGAGCAGAAAGGAAGAGCAGACTAATTAGTTTAAACCTCACCCCTTTACTATTATATAATTCTAATAGTAAAAGGGTGAGGTTTAACTAATTAGTCTGCTCTTCCCTTTACCGGTCTGTGCGGAAAGTAATTAATTATAAAGATACTGCGGAAGTGCGGAGTTAAAATAATTTGATGACGCAAATACAAAAAGTTAAAGGGAAGGGGAACGGCGATTTTTCCATATCAGCCCACTTAGTTCCATTCGATGGAAAACACGGTCAAACTATCAAGCCGGTGACAAGAATTTGCATTCCTTGTATTCTTTTCCTGCTTGAATGCAGAGAGTTAAGGAAGATCGCGAAACCACCCTAAGTTTTTTGTTCGTTTTAATTGGTAATATTACAACGTTTATGTAGGTACAACTTCTATTGAATATTTTTGCGTTGGTGAACCATTCCGAACACCAGCGGTACAGATTTAGAGACGGAGGACGTGAATGTCACAAATATGGTACGTCTATCTAAAGCAAGTCATTGAATTCTAAAAACGACTCCCAAAAGTGTAAGACTGAAATTAGTAATTCGAGGTCAACATCTTAAGTGCCTTAGAATTTTGTAGCCGGAGAGGGCAGTAATGAAGAGCATCTTGATATCAGTTGCTGTAATGATATCGTCCATAATGCATGATAGAGCTGTAGAGCAACTATAAGTACATCCAACCCTAAAGGTTTTGATTGGAAAAATGTCGGTTTTCGTCCAAAAAATTTCTTATTTGCATATCCATTGCTCTTCCTAGCAATTTTGCTAACACTGGGAGGATGCATGCTTATATATGGTCTCAGATCCATGTGCGAACATGTTTGCATTTGGGTAAGACTTACTTAAATTGTGAGTAAGAAATACTAATTTACTGTTATAAACTAATCCATTTCAAGCCTGTTATAAATTTAGTGTTACTTAACTCTTAGCAATATACCATTCAGTAAAATGAGTGAATGTTATAAAAGGATTTGTTCCTGGTACTATGCAAATTTAGCAAATTTCGGCCAGATAAAATTATATGTGCAGTAATAGAATTACAAAAATATGTAGGTATATATGTCGGTACTATTATATTTATTTGGAGACTTGTTCCAACTATTAAATTCGCATGAGTTCAAACAAAATGTATGTTCAAGAATCGCCAAAAATATGCCAGAGGGACAAATCAGCCTTGGAATAAATGCTATTCGAATTCTATTGTAAGTATAGACCATTTGATTTTATAGGTAAATTCCTGGGGTCTAAGCTAGTTTCGAAGGATCATTAGCACACAATTATTAAAAATTATGCAAGCACTTCCTAGGTACCGAACGATGTAGATAGGGCGTACTGTGTAGGTAAGTGTAATCCCTATTTATTCAGAACTATACTTACATAAACTTCCTACAACAAACAAATTACGTAAATAGTGGTTTGTGAATGTATTAGAATCGGATTGTCATCAGTAAATAAAAATGTTCACGGTCATTGCCAAGGTGAAAATGAAATTAAAGTCGAAGTGAGAAGAAAAAAAATCATGATATTTTTGCGGTTTTATTGATCGTGTCCCTAGCACAAGTTCCTAAAAAGGATAGTTTACCTGTTGGGTCTCCTTAGGACGGCTTAACGAAATTTATGTGGCGTCAAAAATTTGCTACTCAGGCGAATTGTAAGTCTCATGTCACGTGTGCAGGTACCTATGTCCCCTAAGTTTTTGAGTGGTTCCTTATTAAACACCTATAGCAGCTTAAAAAAACCTAGGTCGCATGAATCAAATCATGGTCGTTTGGTCGCCATATTGAAAAATGGCTGCCACGTTGCTAGATTCGTTGTTTAAGTAAAGAGTAGGTACTAGTCTTTGGTTTAAGTAGGTATATCTTCGTTCAATTTTAAATTTTTGGAGAAAGTTTTACTGATTTTTGAAGGCAAGCAACATGAAAATGTATTACTACTTTTATAAATTACTTATGTAGGGTTCTGCATTGGTCTAAAACGCTACATTTACATTTACAAAAGTCACAACACTGCATTATTTCCTATCTTCTACAGGGGCATACCGTTTCTCTGAAGTACATACGTTTGGCAATTACATGACTTAGGAAAATCTTCAGGGTCCTTTGGACAGAATATATTTTCCGGGATACCCAATCAACATTCATTTTTAAATATTGCGACCAAACGACTATGGTCTGGCCTACGTGACCAATTTTTTTTAATACTCCTATTAGATGTTAAACAAATCCGCTGCGAGGACATACAACTGCACACGTGACATGGGCTAGCTCCTAGACTAATAGCAATTTTACGAGATTTTATTCATAAATGCACAGCGTAGGATCTCGCGCAGGATTGCCAGATAAAGGTCCGTCGTTACATGCTATCATTTATGTCGCAACTATCCATATTATAGGTAGGTACTTATTACTGCTGTTACTAATTAAAAAACAATATGTGCAAATGTTGCAGGAATTAAATGTATCTGTAAACAAATTACAAAGGTCAACCGTAGCAATCGTACGCTGGAAATTAATGATAAACTTAATAATCGGAGTTTGTTGGCATAATTATACATTATTATCTTTGAAGCTGTGACAAATATCTTGGCGTTGATTAGGTACCTACATATTGTCTTTAATGTCTTTATGGGAAAAGAAAATGTTTGTTTCCCTTTCAAATAATTTACCTACCTTGTCTGTAAATATGCAAGCAACTATCTATCATCATGCTTTACAGTTTACACTATATGCATTGAATATTCTGCCGTGACGTTAATCGTAGTGCGGAACTAGTTATTGCTATAGATTTACTTATAAATTTTTAATGATTTTTGATACAATAAATTGCTTTTGACATAACTAACAAAATATGAGTCTATTTTAGATCCCCCCCGTGCCGGTCCCTAAGCCCTATAAACTTTGGTACTTCACCCTTCCTGTAAGACATCTTATTATAAGGATAGATATAGCCCCCTAGCCCAAAATAATGCGGAAAAAAAGAATTTCATATGAAAATTCGGGGTAAATTTTCATTTACCTATTCATCATTTTCGTAAGGAAACCCTTAATCTTGATGTAAGTAGGGACTAATTATTGCGTCTCCTGTATTTGTTATTTTTTAGAGGGCTACAAAATGTAAAAAACGTGACGCAGTCCCAAAGGTAAAAATACTGTTTTCCAGAAAATTTATGAATCATTTTTATTAAAACAAACTCCAGCAACTTATTCCACGCCAAAAAAAACACACTCTGGGGAAGTTATGCCAACTATCAGTAACAACGATGGAATTATCTTTAACTTGTTACCATCACCGCTGTTGGGCGAAATTTGTCTTGGGCAACCTTTGCAATAATTAAGGTTTCGGGGTAGAGAGGTAAACCTTTCCTTCTTGGTATTCCAATGAAATTTCCCGCAATTTTCGAATCCATTTAATCGGTGACCAATAAAAATGAATTTCATACAATTTCGGTTCAATTTTTTATTGTTACCTTTTGACAATGGATTAACATTGTGTAAGGGCTAGCCAGGACAGTAAAAAAAAATAAGATTACATAGTAACATAGCAATTTACAAAGTTTAAATTAAAAAGTAAATAAATTTATTTGCAGATGTTTACGAATTCGTCGATTTTATAGATTGCATTTTGAACTAATAATTTTTTTAATTTGTACTTGAATTCCCTGAAAGTCTTTATATTTTTCATGGTGCTGGGGAGGTTGTTGAAGAGCTTAATGCCAATGCTATTGGGTGACTGTTGGGATACTTTGAGTTTTGATACCGGCACAGAGAGATCTCGTTGCCTTCTTGTGTTGTAATTGTGTAAGTCCCCATTGCGCACAAACTTATGCTGATTTTTATATAGGTACAATAAAACCTCTAGTACGAAAATAGAGTGAGAAGACCAAGCTGAATAAAGTGGGTTTTGCATGATTCCCATTTCTTAATACCCACCAAGCAGCGCACATAAGAAGATACCTAAGTTCAAAGTTGGCATCAGGATTTAAACCACCATATAGAACTCAACTTAACGCCTAATTTTGGTCAATTTTCTTTTTCTAAACTTTACACCCTGTAGGGAATTTTTGAGTTCTCTTATCTTTATAGGGCACCCTATATGAGAAGTCGCTTCGCGATTTTTATGGACTTAAATCGACTGTGTATCCCATGCTGATTTGGTCACCCGTAACATATAAGAATATGACACAATCGATGAGCATTGTTTGCAAAAAAATGTAAAATATCGACGTGTGAATTGGGCAGTGATATAAAAGCCGCAGAAACCGGAAATGCAACGTAATACTGCTCGAAACAAAAGCGTCGTCGCTCGTCGGAGACGGGCAGTTGGAGTGAAGCCTCGTATGCGTAAACAGTAAGTGCTTTCGCTTTCCATTATTTGTTTTCGGTTACATTTTATAGTAAATGAATGAAAAAGTGGCATTAAAATTTACACCCCCTACTAAGTGATTAAATCAGTTTTCGGAAGATTTTCAAAAAATATCCTCAAATTTGTATTGAAAAGGGACGCGCTTTTTATCTTCTACATGTAGCGAGGTGGCAATTCTTTGAAAAAATTGAAAAGGCATGATGGGCCGTATCAACAGCATTTTAAACCTCATGCCATTCTCTGATCAAATCTAATATTAATTTTTATATACAGTGTGCCTCACAAGTGTGGAATAATGATTCTACAGCTTCACCCAAAAGTTTTATGGAATATATGTCAATTAAAAGTTGCCTTATTCCACACATGATAACGCTAAATATTTTATGGTTTCGTAATTTGGGGTCATCAATACTTTCAATTGTACTCTCCTTCGTTCTGATAATTCTTTCTTTTTCTGTTAAATGAAACATTTTTAGCAAATTTAGATACATAGTGTTGTTGATTTAGTTTTTCAAAAATATTTAAATTTCGATTAAAGTCTCCCGGTAATAAGTACATGACATCCTAATGAGCTAGTGGTGATTTTTACTAAAAATGCGTATACAATTTTGTACACATTACTTAGCAGAACATGTTTGGAAAAAATAAATAGATGTAGGTAATAACAATAACGCGTTACTGTAAATCAGAATCAAAATACTTGCTTCTGGATTCGAATATTCTTTTAAGTCCTTGATCGCAGAAAAAATAGGCATTCCCAATTCACAAAAAGAATCATTTTATTGTGGTTCGAATGCTCAGTATAAAGGTCGATTCTCGCTTGCACAGCTCGACGACGACGCATTTAAAAACATGGAATCTGTATTTAGCGGCATTTTGCAGCAGTTTACCTACATATGTCAAATAGGGATGAGCAAGTTATAAAGAAAGTTTGAGAAAAGTGAAGTAGTTTTAAAGAAAGATTCAGCGTTCTCTTTCCTACAACTATTAACAAGATTTTTGTGCACTGGGGGGGCCAATTATTCATTACCGTTTTGAGTTCTTCCAATTTTTCAGTTTTTTCAAATCCTAAAAAGCATTAGGTATATGCGGGTCACTCTGTAATTGGGCACAAGCCTGTTGACGACCCAGAACAAGAAAAGGACAATAAATAAATAATTATTGTAGGCTCTCACTTCATCATACTTATCAAGATGTTAAAATTCAATCTCTTGAGGCTACTTTACATTCTTCAATATTGGAATTTATCTACTGTGTCGGTTTTCCCCTTTGGCATTCGCATTTCGTCCAATTCTTCAGAGTGTACACAACACCTTATAATTGCATTCTTCAGTTTCTTCGAATTTCTTCGTGTAAGACTTGTCATATTCTTGAAATTTAGTTTACAGATTTTTTTATCAGGTTATCAATAACTTTCTTCGAATTCCTCCAATTCTTCTCTCGCATCGCGACGCCGAACTGAGTTTAGCGCAAGTGAGAATCGACCTTAATAATATTATTTTTAATCGATATCACAAATTCAAATCATAAATCGTAAGTAGATCGAATATGCCTTAATCTGATTTCGTTATTTAATGCTCAAACCGAGCCAACATTTAGGATTAAAATTCCTTTCATGTACCTATAGGTAACATTTAGGATTAAAATTCCTTTCATGTACCTATAGGTAGGTATTATTCATATAGAATTACGTGGTTATTCATTATGTTGGCACGTGAACAACACGAACTGGGGCAAAGCGAGCTAGGTCTACAACATTAGTTGATCCGCTTGGTTCGTGATTCAAGCAAGTCGAGTTTGATTGTGTATGAGCATCAATTCCAGAATGACCACAATCAAGATTTATGCATCATTTTGTGATGTACGTGGATCTGGAATAAACAAGTTGTAAATCAGCATATGCATGATTAAAGGGCATTTTTGGTAATGCAGGTGAGTATTTTATTAGCGAAGTTTAAAATTATCGATCTCACGAGTAATTTTGGCTGCGTTAAATAATTAATTTTATTTAATTTCAATTGACGGTACGTCTTCATTTTGGTAAACAAATCACAAAGTAAATAATAAGTTTTTATACTGGTAGTGCTATCTAACGGTAAAATTATAGCACCTACGAAACCCATATCGAAATTATTTTCTTCAATTATCGATCTCATAAGTAATCTAACTCAAAATAGACTAGTGCCTGCACATCTACACTATAGCAGAAAGCTTTTAGTGAAAATTTGATGTCTCTAGCTATTGTAGTTGTGGAGATCTAACGCGGACAGCCGGCCTGCCAGCAATGACGAATATAATGGCGTATTTTTTTCAAAAATGCGCTAAAAAAATGCTGTTTCTGTTTATGATAAAAAGTTTCACCGAATGAAGTGAGGAGGGGGCAATTATAGACCATAAGTAGGTAAAGAGAGGTGTTTATTGCAATCATACTAAAACTTGTTGACCTAGTGTTTTTGTCCCACCTGACGTGTTCAACTACTTACTCACCTCGTAAATTACTATAAAAATTCCTAATTTGTGTAGTATAGTAATTACAACCATCGCACGTAAGTGCAGTATAGCCTGTTAGTGTATATAAATGTACTGACCCTAATGAATTTATGACGCTTGACATTGAATAGGTTACCTCTGCTATAAATCTAACACCACAGATTGTGCCTACATTATGCAACTGCACCAAAAGCTAATTATATTATAAATTTTAAGATAAACATTTAAATTAGATTTTGGTACGAAAAGGAAGTTCTTGATCAGTGTATAAACTATGTGACTAATAAGTTTAGATTTGTGTAAGATTTTCAATCATAATGGCAGTTTTTCCAATGCTATATTCAAAACCTTGGTCGAAAATTGAAGTACCTACTGCGAGTACTTCAGAGCAGAAGAAGATCTCACATTTGGCAACATTTAATTCCAGACTAATTTTTTCTGATACATTGGTAATTTTATCAAAATCGGATAAGACCACTTCATCATAATCAGCTAAAGTTCCGTCGTCTAAATAGATACCATCCTAAAGATCAAGTTATTGGTAGAGCCGCAAGCGTCGCCTTGTTGAGCTCCAGCAGAAGAATATATTAAATTTTGACCAAACAATAAGGTAGAAGGATTTCGATAACATTGATAGAGAAGTGGGGTATGACATTTTACTTCTTTAAGAATGCAATCTCGTTAGACTGAGCTGTATGGGTTTTTGAAATCTAATTTAAGAAGAACTTGACCATAATAATTATTGTTGTACGGTATGAATTGCTGATTCGCAACCTCATTTAGGAGTATATTTTCCAAAAATTTCGAAGAAGCTGGTTTAGGCGTATGGTGACTGAGTACTGTCGGCCAGTATAAACTTGCCACGTGTAAATGCGCGGAAAGTGCCAGTTAAATAGAAATAGGGTAGCAAGTTTAATGCCAAATGTAAATTAGGCTTATATCAAATTTAGTTAGCATAGATTGAAATAAATTACTTTTACCACGTATTAATTGAACGAAACTGTTTATTATTGTAAAGTGAAAGGTCAGAGAGGTTCTCTTCACAATGACCCAAGCCAAGATTTGATAAGATAGTCTACAACACCGAATCAAGACCGTGATTTTTATTCTGTTTTATTCTGCCCAATAATTGGATCAAAACAAATAGACATTACTTTACCTTTTTGATCGCCTTTTTGTTTATTTTATAATTATTGCAGTTGATAAAAGTATTAGGTATGGAACTCCTGAACGGTTGGATGGATTTTCATGAAATTTTATTTGTGGTTCTGAGTGTCCTCGGATGGTTTAGATTTACAATTGGACCCGATCGGATTATAGGGTTTTTTAAAAGCCGAGTTTTCGTTATTATATATCCGTCAATATCGAGCGTTCGATGTCGCGGGGGAAAATCTAGTAGTTCAGAAAATGATGCTTTGGGCTCGTGATTAATATTCTTATAGTTTATCGCCAAATTTTGACTGAAAATGGATAATTATGTTAATATAACTAAAAATCATACATATCATCTTGTGGAAAAATTAGTCCATGGCCTATTTTAGGAGGTTTTGCTGCCAAAAATTTTATAATTGCGATTAAAAGTAAAAACTATACCATCTCTAATTTATTTAATATTCCATTTTAACCTTCATGGTTATTGTAAATGTTTGGTCATTATTATTATTTTTATAGACTTAGGCACATCCGGCTTGTTCAGCTGGAAAATTATTTATTCAAGTTTACTGTGCTAACAACCGTAACGCAAATTATGAACATCTAGATGATCAGATACAAATACATATTATGTAATACGAGTATATACGTATACCTACATTTCGATCTACAATACCATCTTAAAATATTGAAACATGGCCTAGCTTTACGAAAAAAATGGGATAGGCGACAACAATAATCAATTTTTACAAAAACCGAATTTCACACTTTTTAAACATTTGACGGGGAGAACTAGCTGAATCTTAGTCGGCAAGCAATTTCCGCAATATGTGAGATGAAACTGTTGGTTTCAACAGCATGGTGCATCCGCGTACGACGCTCTCATCGTGCGAAAATGCCTATCGGATAAATTTTCCACTTTGTAGAAAATTTGGCCGGTGCACCATCATGTTGAAACCAGCAGTTTCCAACTTTTGTTTTTTCATTGTGTGCCGTACATCGTATTCGTAATAAAAAAATGTAATTCAATACAGTATGTGTCAGAGACACTTAGAATTAATTAATTTTTGAATATTTTTGAGATGGCATTGAGAATAAAGTTTTTTGACGTGACAGAAACAATTTTTTATATAAAGACTTTTATTTCTACAACCGAACCATATAATTAATGCAAGACGGGTAGTTTTGTGTTAATACTGAACAGTATGTACCTACTTTTTTTCCGAGCCGTATAAAAAAATAAAGTTGATGGTGATTTCACCGAAACGAAACGGTATATTGAAAATCTCTCAACGGTGTCTTGTAGAGCTCAAAAAGTGGATATGAGTTGTTGTTATATATCTGTTCAAATTACATCAGAAAAAATAAAAACGAAATCGACAAATTTCGGTTTATCTTGCATATCCTCGAAAGTAATGGGAATTTTCTTTTTTTACAGCATTATAATTAATCTTTAATTGCACAAGTACCTCTAATTTTCATCTCCATGATAACACATCCTTATCTTGGACACAGTGTTTATGCTATATATTGTTGTATCTATGACCATCAAATGCGGGACGTTTTGCTACAGCAAAATCCATTGATAAATAGCATTTTGCGGATTATTATTTGCAACTACATACATACCTCTAGTAAAATTCATAAGCAAACTTCTAAGATTTGTACACATATTTTCTAAAATTACTAAAAAGGTTTTCAAAGAAGACTCATATGTAAGAAGATTCCTAAGTATATTTCTTTCAAAACGTCTAAGAAGGTTCCCAAATGGGTTTTGATAATATACAGGGTGATTCCTATAGTACCTGCCACCGTTTGGGAGCGTATAGGGGGTGCCTAGGGGAAATCTTTTCATATAGGACACTTGGGGTCGGAAATCCAAAATAAGGGCGCCAGAACCAAATTTATCTTCTGGAATTTCACGCCTGTATGTAGGCAACCCAACCGACCGACGTTTCGCGCGGAGAGATGCAGAGCGAGTTAGCGCGAGGAAGCGACATGGGAGGGAAGGAGGGAAAACGACAGTCAAAAGCAATAACGTTTACAAGTGTTCAACGTGGCCACCGTTGTTCTCAATGGACTTCCTACATCTAGCCAACCACTCCCCTCGAACTCGCGTGAAGACTCCTATGTCCTGGCGAACAGCCTCTCCGGCCATGACGACGCGCGCAATTAAGTCCTCTTCGGATTCGACGGGAGTCTCCTAGACGTGCGCTTCCATCACACCCCACAAGTAAAAATCTAATGGGGTGATGTCGGGCGAGCGGGCAGGCCACTCCACCGCACCTCCACGGCCGATCCATGTGTCCGGATAGGTTTGGTCCAAGTGTTCCCTCACCTGCCGCCCGTAGTGAGCAGGGCACCCATCGTGCTGGAACCAGTGGTCCCAGTACAAGTTCACTGGAACATCCATTAAAAGTTCTGGTAGCACCTCGCGCAGGAAAATCAGGTAATTATGGGCATTTAGACGCGGAGGGAGGATGTAAGGCCCCAGTAGGTTGTCCCCAGGATGCCAGCCCAAACGTTTAAAGAAAACTTGTCCTGGTATCCTCGCGTAAACGTTTCATGAGGATTGTGCTCCGCCCAGTAGTGGCTGTAACGAGGATTAAAGGTCCCCTCTCTTGAGAATCCTTTCTCGTCAGTAACTAGCACGCTCCTCAGAAAGTTCGGATTAGCTTCTTCCTCCTGGACGACTAAGTTGCAGAATTCCAACCTCCTTTCATGGTCACCCGGCCGTAACTCTTGCACTTTCTTAAACTTATAGGGGTGTAAGTTGTTGTTGTTGGCGATGTTCCACACTGTGTGTTGACTACAACCCACTTGATCTGCTACAAATCGAGTGCTAGTACGCGGGTTTGCCTCGAAACGTTCCAACACATCCTCCTCTAAGGCATTTACCAACGGGCGATCGCGATCACGGGCGCTAGTGGGCTGCGAAATAGGAGGGGGTCGGTGTAAACAAACAAACTTTTCGAAATGGGTGCTTAAATGACCCAAGTATCGATGTGCATCACGAATCTGTGTGTAAAGTTAAGCCTCCCGTCAGCTTACCTGCAATTGCCCTGTCTCGCACAGTCGGAAGTGAACTTCTTGAAAGACCTGTCTGCAGGGTAACTGACGGTTTGGATACCGCTCAGCGTACGCTCGTCGTGCACCTCGTGCGTTACCATTTGCCAATCCGTACATGAAGTACATGTCCGCGTATTCCGTGTTAGTAAAACGTGCCATAGTGTTTATTCACTTGATACGCGTCGTTGCAGACGGGATTTCGTGGGTTTAAACAAAATTCTGATCAAGTGTCAGCCACACATCGCCGCCTGAGATCGCTCGGTGTGCACCGCCGGCCGGTTGGGTTGCCTACCTACAGGCGCGAAATTCCAGAAGGTAAATTTGGCTCTGGCACCCTTATTTTAGATTTCCGCCCCCAAGTGTCCTATATCAAAATACTCCCCTACGCACCACCTACACGCTCCCAAACGGTGGCAGGTACTATAGGAATCACCCTGTATAGAGATTTCTATGGCCCAAATAATGGTTCTAAAAAGATTCCCAAGAAATAGTTTCAAGATTTTTAGGATTGCGATTACAAAAAAAGTAGTCGAAAAAATTGAGTATAGAAGATTGCTGGAAGATCTCTAGTGAGCTTCCATCATTCCAAAGCGATTTTAAAGTTTTGAAAAAAAATTACTAAACAGGTCTTCAAGAAGTTTTAGCGATTGTAACAGGTGATCGCTTAAGGCTTAGAAAGATTTGGTTTTGAATTTACAAATTTTCCAATATGGACGTTTCGCTAGAAGCTTTTCGAAAGTGTTTTTAATACAATCGCTAGGAAGATCTCTTTTTGTTTGTTTACCAGTTTATGATTTGATCATTTGTGAAGGTGGTCGCGCAATTAGATCAAGTACATCTTACATTTTAGAATATTCTTTATTTACTATACTTCATAAGCTCTCTAGTGGGCCATAAATGACTAAAAACGAGTGAGTTATTGGTGATTCGATTTTCGTGTGTCGTTATTTTGAAATTCTTATAACTCTGGAAACAGTTGTAATGGGAGTCTGCTAGGCCGTTTAAATTTTTCGAATTTTATATTGGGGTAACATTTCATATGTACCGCTTTATGCGAAGAGTGAACGCGAGTAGGTTTAATAGCGACAATGAAATGTATGACACGACTGGCTTGACGATAAGGATGTCCACATTATTATGTACCTACCAGTCAATTGCGAAATCTTCCACTGCGAGCACCGTTTCACTTATCCTACGGAACTAGATAAAAATAAAAGTTCATGGTTGGTTCAAATGCGCTATCGTCCTATCGAAGCTCTGTCAGCGGCGACGAGCCTTCCTGTTTCGGTCGTTCCGTAATGGGATTTCTATGCGGCAACATAAATAGCGAAGCTCAAGTAAGAAAGGAGACAGACACATCAATTTCCATAACGTGTAAGTCGTCTGCTAAGATTGCGGTTTGTTTGCGCAGTTAGCAATGTTAGTGGAATCTAGGCTGCAGTTTGGGTGGAACATGTAATAGTTAACTGCTAGCGTGTAGTTCCAACCTCAAAGAAGTTAGGGGTGTTATGGTATTAATAATAGTGCATTATACGTGTTCCGAGCGCGCCCATTGTCATGACCCTTAATTTCCAAGTAATTAATCCAATCCAACCAAGACGCACCTTGACATCAGGGAAGCTGAAACGTAAGGCAAATTCCTATACATACATATTTCGAACGCATATTTTAATAAAACTTAAGTGGAAAGATTAGTTATATTATTTGTTGTATATGATTTAAGAGTCTTTACGAGATCCTTCCCATGCAGCTGTGCTAGCGCCTTAGAAGTAACATTACTAAATTTCAACAGATTCAATTTCAACAATTTGATATTACTGAAAGCGAGAAAGTAAATTCAAATAGTTTCCATTCGATTGAAATAGTCTGTTCAACCCATAGTATGTGGAGAGCGTGCACCCTTATAAAATGAGCGGAGCAGCATTAAACCCGATGCATGTATAGTAACTGGCTTTTCATGTGTACTATTAGAAAAAGATATATTCTCAGATGAACGCTTGTATAGAGATATAAACTACATTGGGGGGCGTTCTCACAAACAACACCTAAACATTCACAGTTGGAGTAGGTCTATCCACTGCCGACAATACATCTTCATATGGGCGGACACCAATCTTCTTAGGGACGAGGATCGTATCCACTATGCCAAATACACGCGCTTCCTCCGGACTCATAAACTTATCTCGCTCCATGCTGCTTTCCACTTTCTGCAAACTTAGCCCAGTATGCGCCACGTACAAATCGTTAATTCTTTGCTTCGTTTTAACTATCTCCTCGGCTTGTATCTGTATATCAGTCGCTTGCCCTCGAACACCCCCAGAAGGCTGATGTATCATTATTCGCGCATTCGGCAACGAGTATCTCATTCCTTTAGATCCCGCAGCTAACAGCAAGGATGCCATACTGCAAGCTTGCCCTACGCACCATGTCGATACAGGTGGCAGAATATATTGCATCGTGTCGTAAATACTCAATCCAGCCGTAATGGAACCTCCGGGTGAGTTAATGTACATGTGAATTGCCCTATTTGAGGATTCCGCTTGTAGAAAGAGTAACTGTGCCACAACTATGGAGCTCATATTATCATCAATAGGCCCCATTAGACAAATTATGCGCTCCTTTAAAAGTCTCGAAAATATGTCATAGGATCTTTCGCCCCTTCCTGTTTGTTCTATGACAATTGGTATCATTCCTACATTCCTATAGAATACATTTCCAATTAAAATTGGGCGTAGCATCTTTTTGTTTGCGAAGATATTCTGCAAAAAGCTGTCATGAATAGGTACGTGACGCAAGCTATGGTGATTTTATTTTTTTGAATGCCAAATTCTAAAGGGCTAATCATAGTACCTACAACACAGTGAGTTTCGTTGAATGGTAATTGCAGCAATGCACGTAGCATAAGAACTACCTTCACCTAAGTCACTAAGGGTAAGAAGACGTATAAGAAGAGATATCTTCAATAAAGGTTATTCAGGTCAGCGATAATTAAGACACAATAGATTGCGAAAGATACATAAATCAATATAATCGGCATGGGCAACAATATAGATGACGAAAACTACTACCGTTGGGGGTTTGATGAGCCATATAGGAACAGAAAACATTTGCATAAGATCCTAATTACCCACGTTCTCTGTAAAAGCCCAGCATACTCACTACTACTGCCTCTCATTTTAACTCTTCTGCTGTTTAAAATTTATGATTACTGATTAGATCAAATGTGGATAATCAACTATATGTACTTTTTTATTACATGAATAGCTATGTGCCCAATATTATCGAAAACTGTATATTTATGGAACGGTGTCACGGTTAAACTATTACATTGTTTTATGATTTTCTAGAACAATTTATGCAGTTTGTCATACTTGTTTTAATTATTATTAACCTCTTTGCATTTATTGTTCTATTTCAATCTGTTATATACGACCTCAATATTGGTTTCTTGCTGTTGACCGGTATTCTTTGCTATGATTTGACTTGTTTGTGTTGATAGTTGTCCATGTTAATGTGCCTTTTTATTGTTGAGTCATTATAAAGAACGAGCCCTTTCTTTATTTTGATCTTCAGCTCACTTCTGGTCGGTAATGAAATGTAATCTCGTCCCTTTTCACTAAACATGCGTTGAATGTATTAATTTCTTTTTAATGAAACCACCCCAAATTCTTATCAGATCGTAATATTTTAACTTTTAACGAGTGATCACGGTTTTTGACAAAGGTGCCTCTTTCGTTAGGTACAAGACCTGAAATTAGTATAGATTTGGTGCCGTGACCAGGATATGCTTCGATGTGCATGTAACATGCATTAGGTATTATCATTGAATAAAAACACTATAAGAAGCCTAACCCCGTGGAAATAAAGCGCGACAGAGATTGAACTGAGAATATAATGGGAACACTGTCAATAGTGTCGATTCTTGAACTGAGAAGAATGAGAATTTGCTTTCCTCCTATTTACCGCAAAGAGAGTTCGGTGGTCACAAACAATGCGGGTGCAAGGGGATTTGTCGCGCTTTCTTCCATAAGCGTTAGGCTTCTAGTGTTTTTATTCAATGGTAGTATGTTATTATGTATGAATGTGTGACCAAACGAACAGTTTTTTTTTAAATAAACAAAGGTTCTTAATGTTCCCAAACTTTAACACGAAATGGCGCACAGGAGCCAAGAAAAATACTCTAAGGAATTTGGCATCTGTAGTTTAACATGACAGTAATGAATCAAACAGTTCAATTTTTTTTAAATCATCAAAGGCACATTTCCTCAAGATCATAATTTTGTCGCTCTCTCGTTTAGAAGTACTTGACGTTAACCAAATAGGAGGAAATGCCTTGGCTTAAAAGCTAGGTGTTGGATCCAGACGGCATTCTCTTGTGCGGTTCAGAATAAATGAACCAAAAATACACCTAAAAAAGTGTTTAAAAGAAGTATTGCGCAAAATTGAAAAAACATGCAATAAGAAGAACAGACAGATAAATGTGAAAGTGATGACGATGTTCTGAGATCTAGCAGACCGAATCTTTTCGGCAAAACCATACATATTGCTGCTATTGTGCTTCTTTTGAGGGCTAGCGTGCACAATATAATAGTCAAGAGTAGAAAACTTTATCATTAAGGAACCTTTTATTTTTATTTTTGAAATCTCTAGGATTTAAAATTTTCATTGTATCCAGAACGCGGTTATAAAATTTTTGGGGGCAGAATTCAGATACATTTTGAGTTTTTGACATACGAGAGAGAGGAAGACATAATATAATATTATCCTTAAATCTATAGTTTTGTGTGTATCTACCGGGTGGTTCAAATTCGTGGCTCACAATTGGTATTTCTGCAACATCAAGAGATACAGTGTAGGTTAAATTAGGGCAAAGTTGTCCCTTTTTGTGACTAAAAACGCATTGGAAATTTTTGAAAAATCTTTGAAAATAACCATTTACCTACTAATACGTGGTACCTAATGAAATAACTGAGGTATCACCAAAAAACTGAAAATGTCAATTTTTTTTAATTTTTCTATCTTAAACGGTCGGAAATGGACAATTCACAAAATGTGTACAAAATTTGGTTCCAAACGGTTCGACCGATTAACCGGAAATGAGAGTACAGACAGACAGACCGATCAACATCATCGAGATTTTGTTTGATTCGGATTCCTGGTACTTCAAAACGTGTATTTCCGCAAAAAAGTGGGGGGGGGGGGTAAAAAAAACAATGTTTTTCATGTACCGTAATTTTACACTTTTGCCGTTTATTGTACTTATAATTCTATACTAGATACTTCTTATAAAGTTAAATTGAAATGACGGATGACTTCAGGAACGCGCCGGCTTCACCCACTAGATGTATATTTTTCTCCTAGATAGCCAGCATCTTTGTTTTTCCTTGTCCAAATAGGGCTGAGATTGTATCACAACGAGTAAATGCGTGAAGAAATAGGATGAAGGAGGGAGAAAAGAACAGCTCTCCGCGTTTGAGCGAGATGGACTCCTGCGACTTTTCTGGAAGAAGACCGTTTTCTTATCCGACCCCTATTCAATCAGGAGAGCTACTAAGTCGCCATCCTCCCCAATTATCAGGACGTGTTCAGAGGAAGAGCTCTTATCAGTGCTGGTCTTACTATGGAATCTTCGCCAAACAAACATCTCCCCACCTAAAATGAAATCTACTCGTCCGAAAGGAATAGAACCGGAGCCTGGGCGAAAGAGGTTTAGAATGGAGGTCTATAGTAGGAGATACATACGTACACGCGCGCACTTACACAAAAACCTTCCCTTCACATTCGAGGCCTTTTTTCCTTGGTTTTCTTTTATCCTTATTGGGCTGTCGACTAGGTAAATAAATTCAGGGCCGTATCGCGCTCTTTGGAAGTGGGCGAGGGGCAAAGGCAGGAAGGATCTTGCTCAATAAAAGTGTAGGAAGGTACTTTTCGTCTAAACCTAAACCTAAAAGAGGAATCAATACTGTAGAGAAATTCTCCGGTATAGGTATTGCATTTTCCCATTGTAGATGCATTCCTCCAATACTTTCGAGTATTCACATCGCCAGTAGATGTGGCGCGTCCAGAATATCTTTCCACCTTTTGAGAGTACCCTCCTCCGACGCTCCGGTCCTTTTGTTAGATCTTTAATTAGAATATCATGAAATATAAAATTAATTCCTAACCTTAGAATACCATGAAGGTATACAATGTGTGTTCTCGAGATATCTCGAAAATGTTGGAGGAGAGGAAAATGCAATATTTCGGAAAAGAGACTTGATTCTTCTGGCATTGTAGCCGTAAATTTTGAAAGAATGCCAGATGGGCTTTAAATGTTCATATGTGAAGAACTCCTTCCCCATTAATCATCCATCAAGAAAGCAAGCATCGATTGTAGCGTGCTACTACCTTATAACCCAACCATTTACTAAGCTATTTAGATTTAGCACAATGTGTACCTATACTTGTTTTATCTTATTTTACTGGCCGACTGGCCAGAAAACCACATGTAGGTAAATTTTGTTCTCGGTACTTTGCCTGTTCGGCATTGATTACCTACGTAACTAACATGTTGAAGACTAACGGGGTGGTCTTGCTTTGAAAAAAGTTATTTTCAGAGATCATTTACCTTGGTAGCGAAATGCGTAATCAATGATGAATTCAAAGACGTAGATACTGGTTTATAAAAGTCATAATTAACCTGAATCAAAGGTTTAGGTTAACAAGATTCATTGAAACTTTCGTCCCAATCGAACTACTTACCTACTTCTTACTGCTATCGACCTCAAGTTTTGGCGATGGTAAGAGATATCCCAGCGAGGCTCTACCTAGATACAACAAAAATATCTCTGCCTGCTTGTTCTTCCTTTTGTAAAACGTTCTTTTTATAGTAGGTATTTAGGTAATGGATCTTTATATGAAAAATATTCCTACGGTTGCTTATCCATTTTGAAACAAATTATACTTACCTATAATAATATTATAATTATATTTGAAATGAAATGTTGGTAATAAATAATCTACCTGTACTTCCGACATGGCAAGAAGGCACAGTCGGGGTATATTTAATTAGCGCATTTTTCGAAAAAATACGCTATTCGTTATGGATGGCTGTCCGACTGAGATCTCGACAATTACAATAACTAGATACTATAAATGTGCACTAAAAGCTATCTGCTATACTGGCTCTAGCCTCTAGTGAGATCAATAAAATGACAAATTTTGTTTGAATTTTATAAAGGAAGCTTGTAACAAAGGTTTGATGTCGTTTTGAACTTTGCTAACAAAATACTGATCTGTAATATCAAAAATGGGCTTTAATCATGCATACCGACATTTTACTTCAACAGTTTTACGTAAGTACATATTCTGGGAGTCATTTTTAAATTTCTTTGTACATTATCATTATTGACAAATGACTTACAAAAAACTACAATAGGGAGTCATTAGTTTTAGATTTTCCATTCAACTAAGTACCTATAATCTAAATTGCCAATTACACCATCCATTAAAATAATATGGAAAAGTCTTTTTTATGTTACGTGGGATGGTATCTATTTAAAAAACCAATACGTCACAAATATTCCATTTACATCAAGTGGTTAAAAAATTATAATTATAACAATTTATAAGTAGGGGAGAGTTGGGTAAAACGGAATAGTTAGTTATTTAGGTCTCGTAGTTTTTTTATGAAACTATTGCAAAGGACGGTTTTTTCCTTCATGTTTCAGTGATAAATAACCTATTTATTACTCACCATTACTGATCAAAAAAACAGCTGCATTATCAGAAAAAAATTTTTTTTCGTTTGAGTGCCAACTATCTCGTTTTAGCCAACTAGTTGGGTAAAACAAGATACTAATAATTTTCTTAAGACCCACACTGTACTACATACTTTAGGAAAAACTGCAAAAGGTACTTTTAAAAATATATTGCTAAAACAAAAAAAAAAACGTAAGTAGGTAAACAAAAAGCACAACTCGTTTGTATTTTTAAAAGAATTAAAGAAACTATTGACAGAAGTCGCAGACAAAAACTTCGTCTTCATCTTCTCCCACTCCTGCACATGCTTGGTGGGCCCATCCTCTGCAATGTTCGCACCTTATCCAACCCTCTGACTTTGAATTAGAAAAACTTTCGTTGCAAAATATGCAGTTCACCTCTTTGCTTTCTTCTTCTGAACTGCTACTATCATTTCTCTTTCGTTTCTTTGCCTTTATGTCGTGTTTGATTGCCTGCTTATTTGCACTTATTTTCCCTTTTTTATTCACTTTGGCACTGAGGGCCGCCTTTTTGGAACCTTCAGCGTTAAATCTTGGCTTCTTTGTAAGTTTTTTACTCATAGACTCTTCTAGTTCGTTTTTGTATGGTGTCGATGTTAAAACAGCAGTTTTTCCCCTTCTTCTATCTTTGGGATTTAAAGTCCTATCAGAATGTGGAAGTGGTATAACGTCCTTTGGAGCAACTAGAAAATGTTGAGTGTTTTTGGAACATGATGGAATGGCATTTGCGTAAAATTGCTTTACATTAATTGGGCTTGTAGTGTTCTGCATAGAATTAGGTGTTTTTGCAGAATCCAATTCGTCACCTGAAGTTGAAAGTTTTTTTGGGGGGGCAATCAGTGAAGGTTCAGTGGGTGTTCTGGGCGGTGTTCTTGGTGGTGTTCTAGGCGGTGTTCTTGGTGGTGACCTTTGAGATAACGAACCACCATTTGTTCCATCTTGGGTATTTGCATCATTTTTTGCAGGCCTATTTGTGGTTTCCGCCGGTTCAAACATCCAATCCGGAAAGACATCTGGATTTAGTGGGTACACGCCCGTTTTCTTAAACCCATTAACTGCTGTTTGAATGCTAGCAGCTTTCATGAATGCACTTCCAAAAAGTTTTCCAATTTGGGAAATCGTAACGGGCCTACCTGGGTGCTGTTGCATCCACCTTTGTAGGTACCCATTTTGAGTGTTTTCAAAATTTATTAGAAATTTATAAGTAGGTAATCGCATGCGAAAGGTGCAGTTCATCATTGCATTGGTCCGTGAAAGTTCGAGTTGCAATGCTGATTCAGTTTGTCTTTGGTTGATAAAAGTAAACAGTGCTTTTCTGATCGAATAAATAAACCAACATGCGTGGTTTTGATTTGCGATCTTCACACTCGCGCTTTTTTCTGTGTTTGCGAGTTTGTTGCTTTGCAGTTCATGCTCTGGTAGGTATATTTGGTCCTGGGACATACTGCCTAAAATATACCTAATGTCAAGCCGCTGCTGCTTTTGCTCTTTGGGGTCTTCGCAGAACCTTTTCTTATTTCTAAATCTTGGATCAATATATGTATGCAGTGGTGGAAGACAATTTGCAAGATATAAAACAATAATAGCCGAATAGGGAGTAGCTAAAATAACCAAAAAAGCAAAGATCAAAGGTTTGAATTTGTCAGCTCATAAAATACATGATAATAAGATAACCTATAGGTTTTTTTGTTAACAATACGTAATGCGCCATGTTTTCAGTAAGGTTGTTAAGGGCCAATTTCGATATTATCAAAATTAATCATCGGTCAGTGTATGGGAATCCGAATATGCACTAGTCCAAAGTAAACAAAATCTAAAACGAGGATTATTCATTACCTACAAAGGTTTTATATAGGTACTCTATTTTTTTACGAAAATGAAACGTAGGTACAGGAAAAAAATGTAATGCTAGGAAGTATGTAACCAGTGGTTTTTCTCGACAAAAATGATAAAATAATTGACCAAATAATTGCAAAGATAATTAAGTATCGAGTCGGATCATACGCATCAAAGAAAAGGTCAAAAGGTCCACAAAACAAGTAACAACTAAAAATTGTACTGTTGCGTGACATTGTAATAACGATAAGCCTTATTGCCTTTTAATTGGATTGTGATTGTTTACCTACTGGGTACAAATATTACATGTGGATATGTCATAATACAATTAAATTGATTATTTCTGTTTTTATTTAAATATTTCAATGATTATGCAAAACCTCCCAGCAACATTAAACTTTGGACCGCGCATCATTGTGCACCATCACATTAGAGCGAACACGGATTTTAGTAATTTATTACAAACGTTTTCTCATGGCCAATTGCTGATGCGTACAAGTTTTTGTACTCATTGAATGGAAAGATAATGTTTCCAAGCATCCTCGATGCACGGGAAAACGACTTTCCCGCATCGCGGTGTTTTTTAGTTTCCGCTGGAGAGAAGGGGTTATGCGCGTTCTTCGGTTGGTAGTACTTATTGAAGTCAACGAACGTCATGTCATGGTTAACTGTCATCTGCTGTAAAATCAATTAAACCGTTGGTTGAGGGTATTTAGTGCGATTAATCGGAAACAGACGTACACTAAGTTTTACGTAAATATATAAACAAGAACTTATAACGCAATCAAATTATTTTTCAGAATTGGAACTCAAGAAAAAGTAAAATTTATTGTTAAAACGTCTTAAAATGTGACCAGTGATATTCTGCAACTATTCGCATATGCAGTTTAAGAAAGCACATATTAACACACACAAAGCTTCCAAGGATTTTAAATGTAACGAGTGTATTTACGCAACTCAAGATAAATCAAATTTGAGAACACATTTCTTCACACATGTCTTCTGGGAATATTAAATACGATCAGTACACTTACGCGACCAATAAGAGCACTCTTTTCAAAGCATATTTGTTAACATTGACGACTTCCAAGGATATTCAGTGCAAACGATGCAATGCCGTGACCAGTAGTAGCACTCATTGCAAAGGCAAAATATGTATTAACCAAAGATGTGGAAGTTTTAAATGTGACCAGTGCAATGGTAGTTACAAAATTATGTTACCAACCAAACATATGATTGTGTTACCAACTCATGATTAAAAAAAAACTAATTTACAAAACTTTATTAATTTTGACCTTTTTTTTACGTAATTCGTTACAAAAAATATTGTACCTAACTCTTTCGGAAAGAATTTTCCCGCATTCGCACTAAATGCAGCACTCCCTACGGTCGTGCTGCAAACAAAGTGCTCATGCGGGAAAATTAACTTACCGAACTTGTTAGGTAAATAACTATTTTTATCTACCTGTCAAAAAAACATGGAATATGACTATCTACACGTAATCGACACGGAAAATAATGGTAAATCCGTGTCACTCGCGTGACTGGCTAAAGCGCATATTATATTTCTCATCTTAACACAGGGTGAGATCCTCTCGATGAATTCTCGGAAATTATTGAAGATGGAGGAACGATAATAGGAAAAGCATCGCAATTTGAATTTAATATGGCCATGGTTTTATTGAAGAATCGTACAATCATTTATCTTTTATTTCCTTCATTGTCCATATAGCTTCAGAAAAATACGTTGAGATAAAGTTAAAGTAGGTATAGTTCATCTGAAGTCACTTTAGAATTGAGACTTGAAATGTTCATAATTAAGTCTATAATGTCTATATAAAAATGGCCCTTTTCAATTTGAACCACTAGCAATAAAACACTTGATATAGCTGTAAATAAATTATGGTTCTATTTATTATTTTTTTGCGCGATCGATCATTTCTGACTATTTACCATGGGTGTTTCCATGACAGTACGTAGAATTTAGCAGTTGCTATGATTACGACGACGTCAAAATTACTTACCGATCTAAAAACAGAACAGCAAAAATACTTACCGACGCCTTTTTAAAAATCAACAGTCTTACATTACATTTAATCTTTAATTATTGTTAGGTACATTAAACGTGCAATTTGTGCTGTTGTTTCCTATAGCAAGACGCTCATAAAGTCATAAAGGAAGTGCAAAGCTAGTAAACTACATCAGACACATGCACAGTTTTATGAAATTATTAATTTCAATTTTGACAAATAAACTGGTTACCTAGTGATGTACACCATACCACTTCGATCATTTCGGTTTATTCTGTTCGTTAATTTCTTAGTGCATATTTATATTGGTTGCATAATTTTAATTTCGATCGCGCAAAAAATGTTATAAGCACGTCGAACGTATTAAGGGTTACCGTTCTCAGACAATAATTGGAGTCGTCGCTTCGCTCCTCCTCCAAACAATTGTCTTCGAACGGTAAAAATCCCTTACCGTTCTCCATACTTAATATACTATAATTTTCACACCGTTCAATTATTTAGTCGGCAAAGGAAACAAAAATACATGCAAAATATACTTATGCATCGACCATGAATTTCTATTAGAAACACAAAACTTTGTATAACTCAAAAGTAATGACGTGGGTATAACTTTTTCTTTCATATACCTATTGTTTAGAAATTCTATAGGTACATGAAAAAATACACCGAACCACGTTATTACGGTTTCATTAATTCTTTAGTTGTGCCAATCCTAAAGGACGGAGAGTTAGTATTTTTTGGAACTCAATTTGAAATTACAAGGGCCATCTTGAAAGTCAAAGTCACAAAGGTATTGGCGCATTATCATCTTAAAGTCCAATTTATAAAATCTAGCTCGCTATAGATTTTTAGAATTATTTTAGAAACTTCGGGACATCTAGATGCTGATGTAAGATTTTAAAAATCTGTAAAATTAAAAGCTAGTTACATAGATAGTACCCAATTTTATCAAGTTTGAAATTACATCCCCAAACCGGCTTATTAAATTTTACAATTGATAAACTTTTGTATAGTATTTTCGCTGTAGCTTTGCCGGTATGTCGTCCTTTTTTAGGGTAATTTTTCGAAAAAAAAAAATTCCCCTTATGTGAATGTTTTGTCCGTCTGTCTGTTCCCCGTCTAACTAGAGAACGAAAAGAGACAGCGATGTCAAACCTTCGCCAATCGATTTCTACGAGTTCAAGGATCATTGCCATTGAATATAAGAGGGGATCAAAAGTCTGGTTTCCGAATACGAGGTGAGTGGCAAAAATTCCCCTACTGAAAATCGTATGCGTCTGTTGGAAGTGTACTTAAATATGGCCAGCCAAGATATTGTGCTATAAAAATTGTATAGTTGAAGAAGAGCGTAGCTTGTAATTGACGACAGCAGAGGGCAAAATCCAACCCATATTTCTCACATGACAATGACTTCAAAAGTAAGCGATGTGGTCGTTTGTTCTATCGACATTGACGTTTTTGTTAGTGCCCTTTATCACTGCCAGCAGAAGATGAAAAATTTAGAACTTTAAGTTGCCTTTAGAATAAGAAAAACATTGCCCTATATCACACCGTTGATGACAGGATTACCACTGACTTAACAGCCTTACCTGCGATCCATCCTATCCGATCCGATTTAGTCATTACGAAGTTAGCAGAATATTGTGCCGAGGACCTCTTTGGCAAAGAACTACTGAATGAAGTCAAAGAAAAGAAGGCAGAAAAATTTTTGGTTTGTGCATTGACTCAAACTTAGGTACAAATTGCGTTTCCATCATAGGAGACTACGAGACTTTCAATATTTGGCCCCGACTTAAGATCAAACCTTCTTCACATAAAACGAAATGGTTTCATTCTCTGGAATCGTGTAAAAAAACTTAATCCGTTGCACTATGGTCATAGAAAACGACGGTATTTTAATGATAAGAATTTAAAGAAAAGGGAATACATTTTCATGTTGTTTGCCTTCAAAAAATCAGTGAAACTTTCTTTAAAAATTTAAAATCCTTTGTGTTGTGGGAATATAATACCAAAGAGTTGTACTCTTTGCTTAAAGAACGAATCGGTCAACGTACCGGCCAATTTTGAATAAGGCGACCTAACGGAAACCACCACGATCTGAACCACGTGACCAGTGGTTTTTAAGCTGCCATATGTGTTTAATAAGGATGCGATGCTTTTAAAAACCTAGGGGACATACAAATGCATTTGTGACACGAGGTAGCTCCTGCACTATATACATAAGTACTTACAATACGCCTGTTGCAAATTTTTGATGCCAAATAAATTTTGTTAAGCCGTCCTAAGGAGATCCAATAGAAAAAGATTAAAGGCAAAATATACTTTTTAAGAACTTGTGCTAGGGACACGATCACTAAAACCGCAGAAATATCATGGTTTTTTTCTCGCTTCGACTTTTATTGTATTTTCACTTTGGGTCATAGGAAGGCCAACGCATAGAAAAAAAAGTTTTCATTATAGACCAGATCGATGAAGATTTCCTACGTTAAGGCAACGGGTACCCATAGTGTTATCTATAGTTAAGGGAGGTCAGAATGGTCAGATGCAAATTAGATTTTCTAGATGTCACGGAGTAGATACATAAAAATTAGTTTTGATACCAGCGTTAGGAATCGTAAGGGAAATTCAAATAGTTCCCGTTCCGATTGAGCTGATGGTTGCAACCCGAGTTTCAACCCCTATCTCCCTATCTATGTTGTCTTGCCCAATGAATTTTGATTTTTGTCTCCCCGATCAACCAATCAAATTTGATTGTGGAAGACATTTTGTGTTATTAATATTTCAACCCAATTCGAGATTATGGAATTCAGAACGTAATTAGTTCAAACTACCCGCATTTTACTACCCCCATTACAAGGTGAAGCCAAAAAGCTTAAAATAAATTCGAAACAGACGTGATAGAGTTTGGAAGGATAGGGGGATGATAAGGTGCAAAAAAGGGACAATGAATATAGTGGGGGAAGGAAGTACAGTTGTACAGAACAGCGCCCCCAAGTTAAAAAGACCTCATTTTTCTTTTCAGTCTCTATACACAGATGAAATTTTGTAACAATCATTCTAAATGGATAAAAACCAGAAACTCCAAACCAATTGAAATAGCAATTAAAAAGAATTCAACAAATTATGTTCAACTCTGCACCTATTACAATTTTCGCATATATCTTGCACATTAAAACAAGTACCTATTGGGTGCAAATCTTTGTGACATATGATGGATACGTAAAAAAAAGTAAATGAACTAAATACGTAAAAAAATGATTAAGCTTGGTATGTTCTGTTTGTATATAAACAATAGTTTCAAGTTGCGACAGGGATTTGTAATGAGTAACTCTCATAACGAGGTGTACGTATTTTCTCATCACTGTATATATATAAAGACTATATTTTTAAGCACCATACCAGAGACACTTTCTATTTTGTTTTTTAATCACGTACGAGGTATGGAGCCACAATCATTTAATACTTTATAAATAAATCCAAAATTGTCTTATGTCTTGAATTTTTAACATTTTTACATTTTTCTAACGTGTTACTTAGTTTTACAAGAATTTGAGTAAAGGTAGCTTGTAAATACTACACACTTGCTCAATAGAACCGTCGAATCCCTGTACAACAATGAGTTCCGAAGTGTACAACAATTCCTACTATTATGGGAAAAATGAAAAGGACCAGTACTCCCAAGTAACTTAAAATCATTGAAATGTCAGTATATATCTATTTCGTTGTAGAACTCAGATCAATCACAGTCGAGGAGTAGTTGGGGTTCAGATACACGCTATATGCAGAACTATTCAAACACTCCCCCACAACAAAACTACGACAATGGAAACTCCGTGCATTACTCCCCGTACCATTCCAATACGTACCCGGTAAATCACTTTAATCATTCCCCATCTGGAAACAATTACGTAAGATTCCCTTATCCCAGCCCTAATTCGAGAGGATATTATCGCAACAGGTTGCATAAAGTTCACTTTACATATTTTTAAAATGCATTTTGTAGATATCCCAATGTTGCTAACAATCAGTACATGGGAGGCCCGGGACCGTCCTACGGTTGGCAACGCACTCAACATTACAAACGAACACGAACAGAGACCGGTGATTCTGACCAAAATTTAAAAACGACAAAGAAAAAGAAAAAGCCACTTTCGCAAAATGTTCCAAATAAAAAAGACTGGACAGCGCAAGATGCGGAGGTCGCTTTATCCACCGAAAAAGCCTTTAACAAAAAGTCGAAGAACTCGTTAATAATCAAATTTCCTGATCAGGAATTAAGTAAGGAAATCGTGTCCCAATTTCATCCCTCCATTGAAAATGTTCATTTTCAACAGCCCTGTACGCCGCGTTTCTGCTTTGTTACCTTGCAGGTTTGCATTGCAATTTAGTCAGGACTTTGTGTTTAAAAGGTTACAGTAGTGCCACGCAATGTAATTTATTGTTGCACTTTTTTGGGGAGCCTACTATGAACTTGCACTTTGCAATTTAGCGCTGCAGTAGTTAAAACTGTGGGTACAGTCTCCTACCCAATATAAGAAAACTACAAAAAAACTGTTTTAATGATATAAAAAATATCTACCGTGTTATTGCATAAATGCATTCATAAAGATGCAATGCTGCAACCCAATGCGGAATTTTTACATAATTTGGATTGACTTCAGGGATCCGGATATGCAATAAATTTTGACTTGGGTGGTGTAACATTTGGAGCATAGTGTAACAGTTCTCAGTTTAGAGCCCCACTTCTAGGTGTTATTTTGTAACGGGATTTTACAATGACTTGTCTTCCATCCTACCTCTGGTTAATACATCTTAATTTAAGTGGGGGTGGTTGTTGTTATGTAAATATATGTATAAATGTGCTCCGACTAGCTTTCACTAAATGTGCTCCGACTAGCTGTCACTTGGTACTCCTATTCTGGTCTCTTAAGGAAAAGGGCAAAGGGATAAATAACAACTCAATAATCTTTTTAAAGTATGAAATGGTTTTTATTTTCTTTAAGGTATATCTTTGCTGCAATAGAACAATATATTAATAAATCGGGTTTGAGCCGAAACAATCCTGTAAGTAAAACAAATTGACGACATTCATTCGCAAAAACATACTTGATAGGAAATATTTAACTTTAGTTATAAACTAGAAATACCAGCCCCGACCGGGAAACGAACTAAGGCCGCTCGTGTGGTAGATACAACAATTAGGATTAGACGAACGACGATAACGGCTAGCATCTTAATAGATATTAATGATCTACTTCATGTAAAATTACAAGTAGCCGGTTTAATTAAGCGCTTGTTCAATAGTTTGTAATCAAATCGATACACTATGACGCTATTTCAATTTTACGAGGCTATCAACAACAAATGGTAACACAACGAATAGCGGCAAACTATAACGAGATAGTAAATAACTTTATTTGTGCATCAGGTGTTCTAGTTGCGTTTGGGGTCACGGTTTTGAAATTTCAATCCAAATACCAAATAAAGCTGGTCTCCCGCCATCTGTGTACTGCACGGACCGGTTATAGAATCCTCGCTGAAACCGTTTTTAGGTATGGAATTAAAATTGGCTTCCAGCTACGCTTTGCACGGACCGACTACAGAATCCTCGCTGAGTTACGACTAGGAGAGTTTCAACTTTCTTGTTCTCTTTTTTGCGTCCTCCTCAGCGCGACGGTGGCTTGATGGAGATGATGGTTCGCGCTCTGGAAAACGACCAGCGCACATTCCACACCGCATACAGTTGCTTAATGAATGCTTTCTTCCCACTATTTGCTTCGTCGTTATTTGGGCTATGCGTTTTTGCATGGGATTTTTATTTCAATTTTTTTAATGAAATTAATTTTCCGTTTTACATACAAATATATAAGAGTCTAGGAGCTAAGAAGGAGTCAATGGGGCATAAGCTCGATTTCGGCAGCACCTCGCGCAATTTTACTAAATCAAGAACTTTTGCGTCCCACCATTCCCCAAAGTTTCATCGCAATCGGATGAAGAGTTTATGCTACCATGAGAGACATTCTGGTATGTGGTGCAAAGATCACTAAGACACCCACAATACTAGCTCAATTAAACTCGGATACTAATAAAACCTTTAAAAGGAATAATTATTATAATTTTTCTAAGGCACGTCCAGCCCCGGCCACACGAAAATATTGATATTGACGTAAATGTTTTTAATTTGAAATATTCAGCAGCCTTAACCGCCTCCGAAATTCCAAAGAATTAATTAACAATTGTTTAATTAGCTAATTGCAGGTCATAATTTTGGGCTCGATTAATCACAAAACCAATCATTTACAGATGAAACAAATTTATTTGACATAAAACAATCAGGCTGAAAGAAAAACAGGCACTCAAGCGAACGATAGACAATTAGTGAAAGCAATCTTTTGGGCTACAAAACCGGGCCTGGGATGAGGTAGGAATTTTTTATCTGTGGCAGAGATGGGAATTTCCTTAGATCAGTTTCAAGCATTATGCCGGCTACTCCGAATTAGGTTTTCCTGCGGTCTTCCTAATTAGTAAGGCAAATACAGGAGTAGTATAGAACAACTTAAAGACTTTCTGCAGGGGCACCTCTAAAAAGCATTATGCGGGTCACTCTGTAATTGGGCGTAAGTCTGTTGAGGGCGTAGAACAAGAGGGAAAATAAGTAAATAAATCTTAATTATCTTAAAGTGTCAATAACCAAAATCCCCGGTCGTAACTGGGATTTTCAAACAAACACACAAAATTATAATACATCGGAACTTCACTTTTTCGATTGTACTCAAACTTTGATTTAAACGACACTAACTTTGTTTATTACAATTATAGTATTAGCCTGTTGATGGTGAAAAAACTTCCTTTAACTGATAACTTGAAGACCTTCTCTTAAGCGACAGACGCTCGACAACAACAGCACTGTGATTACATGTTTTCGTAACTTAACTAATTTCCTTCTAGAACGTGATATCTGGCAAAACTGTTTTGCAACAAATACCCTCAAATACAGGTGCGTTTAAACGTAAAAAACCTCAATTCAGGTCTTCCACAAAAAAAGCACCAGTTTTTTCTAAACGGTCATACCACGTCTTTATTTTGAAATTGAATTTTTGTACGCAACATTAAGAAAACATCTTATCTACGACCGGCAAAAAACATGAGATAACATCTAACGTTAATAAAAATTGAAATTAGACATACAAGGTGATCCATCTTTAACAGGTAGCGACTCATTTCTATACATGAAAATTTGCATCCTCTGGCATTACTGAAATCTTTTAGATACCTACACTAGTGGGAATTCGTGATTCTATCATGGGTTTGTAGGAATCTGCTGATCCCGAAGAAATCATAAACACTCTCAACAAACAAAAGTTTGGAGAAGGCTATTTAACTGTGGAATATAAAAAGGATCGTGACGAAGAGCAGGTGATACTCGCCGACGACATCGATCCACTAACACTGTATGTCGGCAATCTGGCTCAAGAAGTAACAAAGGATGACATCGTCAATTTATATCCTAACAATAAACGAATAGACATCGGATTTGCGAAAAAAATGAAATTTACTCGGTACGCGTTTATCGGGTTCAGAACCGCCGTCCGCCGCAGAATCATTGGAAGCCTTTAAACGAACGCACTGCAAGCAAATGTACAGTAAAAGTTTGATTGTGCGATTCAGGCGTTTGCACGGCACGATCGGCATGCCGGGCGAGGCGAAACCTCAAAATCCACCAAAAACTCGAGAGGAAACGCCCGAAATACCTGGTACTGCAAGCACAAACGGTAGTTTGAATAAACCCGAAGACATACCCCCGGAAGCGGATAGTGTGGGAATTTTCGAGGATGATCTCTCGGAGTCTTTGCCCGTAAATGTCACGTCGGTTAAACGTGAACAGTCCAGTCCCGTTAGTGATGACGAATCCAAATTTGAGCCAATCTTTAGCGATAGGAAACCGCCTGTATTTGACGACATGATAGTAGGGGAATCCAAATGGAATCACCGACCCATAGGAAAAACCGAATCAAATGTTGATGTCAAAACTGAGAGTGGTATAAAAGCTGAACGACAAGATGGCAATGTCACTGTTAAATCCGAACCTCACGAATCCGACGAGGGTAAGCTTTGGTTTATTAGGCGTGGTTATTATTTTCTTATTTTGTAGAACTGGATATAAGCAATCTTTATCGGGATGATGATGAGGATGAAGGCGATGGCAATGTGAATGACGATGATAATGAGGAAGACGCTTTTTCAGACATGATGGTAAAGCATAATATTGGGCGTGTTCGTTTATTCATTAATGAGCCAATGAATTACTCATCTCAGTTTCTACTGTGCGTCAGTACGCCCAGTAGCTTATTGATATATAAAGGAACTCGTCAATATTATCTATTATTGTTATTAAAGATCCCATAGGTTCTTCTTAAAATCGTGTGGTTGTCCAACTGTGAGCATGATCTCTCGAACAGAGTGTGGGGTCAAAAAAGTTCAAAGGCCACCAGTAATGCAGGGGTCAACTTAAATAAATGTGTGGTTTATTTATATATGTTACTGGCAATCTGTATAATTTAGGTATTCTATACAATTCCTAGACAATGTCAGAAAGTGTTTTACTAATTCAGAAACTTTCGCGGGCATACGTCCAACCATTCCCCAATGTTTCATCGCAATTGGATTAACGGTTTTGACAGGCATAAGGGACAGACAGACAAACATTCATTTTTTATTTATATAATTATAGAGATAATAGCGGACCCAACGGACATTGTATCGCCTATGCAAACTTCGGATATATGGGTAGATTGACATTGCCTAACATTTTCATATAGTGCCATTACACCGTGCACATTTGAAATCGTTTGAGGTTTTCAGAGTTCAGAGATTCCGTTTCAGGACAGGTGTTGCAAAATCACGCGGGGCACATTTTAAATTTTTGAAAATATTGTGAGGGAACATATACCGGACAGTAGACTTGGGCGCCACCAGGGGAATGCGGTCTTGCCCCTGCACAAGATTTTAGAACAGTTGCGCGGCCTGCGATAAACACAAAAAACTTAATTGATTATAAAATTTAGCTCAATTAAGGCCTCTTCTAATGAAACCACTCGCGACTGGTTTGGATAACTTTTTGCTGCAACACAACTAATTAGCAACGATTAATTATTCTTACCCCACGCCGAGCGCTGTTGGAAGCTACAAAAATAATTTGCATATCCTATTTATAAAACTGATCATACAGCAACTTGTTTCCTTATCAGCTGTTACACGGATCTACAATTAAAACATTACGTTCACCTTCTTTTTCTCCCTCCTAGAAGAAATAAATAAATCTGGAAGTTACCGTTTCTTAGTACTGAAGCGCCCAATTATTCGTCTATATATACAGGGTGGTCATTAAAGCTAGTAGCAGTCATCTAATACAGTGTGTTGATTAATGCTGGTATGAAAACGGAATGCTTCTGAACATTTTTTATAAATAATATTTTTGGGATATCCGGAAAAAATTCAGTTAAAAATAAAAACATCAAAAAAATCAAAGTGGGACTAGAACTTTGCACATTTACTCAGTTTTTCCATTTGTGCGTATCTCATCCTCAAAGAGCACTTTACTGGTATGCAAAAAATAGTTTTTTGAATATGCTCAATTATTATTAATAATAATCAAACATTTATACTAATTTCAACTTAATTTCAGGATTTCGATAGAATATATGAAAACATGCTGTTACATAAGCAAAAGTTGAGTACGTTAAGAAGAAATTGAAATACGATCAGAAACACAGATATGTGTGATGATATGTTGTGCAGTAGGACTACAGTGTTGCTTTCTCATCGTTTGATGGCGATGATACGAGTTTATAACTCAACATCAATCTAGTATCAAATACAGATATTCTGAATGGGTTTTTTTTATTAATCGGTTAACTGATTTTTTATTTCTGTGAGCACATTACTATCAATTCCCCAATTTTGTTTTTTCATGTGATCAAAGACTAACTTAACTTGAACTTGTTAATACCTACTTCTCATACAGCATTTCATCACAATGGAAAGAGTGAATGTATTTTTGCAGAATTGGTAAACGTGTGCTACCAATGTGTTTCAAGTGATAAATAATTTATTACTTTTGTTGTATAATGTATGATTCATTGTATAGTTTTTATAATTAAGCCTCGAAAATTAGTTTTTAATAGACCTTAGCTCACTATGTTTTAGTAATAAGTAATAATCATTAATACATACTTTCCATGTAAAGATACTACTGTATATATAAATGATTTTACAAAAATTATTTTTATTTTAGGCGAGTTGGAAGTATACAGAATTCTAAATAAAAGGTAAATACGACATCAAAAGTTGTAGACAACAGCATCCTTTTTGCTTTGTCTTGGGTAGCCTGTTTTTTGTTCATAACTTCAATCTGAAAATGCCGTTGCGTGTCAAACTTTCCAAGTTCCAAGATTGGGCTACTAGTTCAAAAGTTACAGCCCTTTGAATTTTCTTTCGAAATTGGTTTTTAGTCTATAACCTTTGATTGAGAAGTCTGATCGAAAAAGTACGAATTGTTTTGGATTCTACGCACCAAAATTAATAAGAAAAAGTGATTTCCCGAGACATTTTGGTGCAGTCGATTTTTGGTAAAAAAGGAAGGTTATACACTGCCTTTTTTTGAGGCCCGACAAAAAAATTGTCTCAGATCGATCCAGAAAAAAAATTTTCTTATAGAATGTGCCCTGTGGAATCCATAATTTCAATCAGTTCCAAGATTGGGCTACTAGTTCAAAAGTTACAGCCCTTTGAATTTTCTTTCGATATTGGTTTCTAGTCTATAACTTTTGATTGAGAAGTCTGATCGAAAAAGTACGAATTGTTTTGGATTCTACGCACCAAAATTAATAAGAAAAAGTGGTTTCCCGAGAAATTTCGGTGCAGTCGGTTTTTGGTAAAAAAGGAAGGTTGTACTTACACTGCCTTTTTTTGAGACTCAGAAAAAAAAATTGGCCCAGATCGACCCGGAAAAAAATTTTCCATTAGAATGTGGCCTGTACAATCCATAACTTCAATCAGTTCCAAGATTGGGCTACTAGTTCAAAAGTTACTGCCCTTTGAATTTTCTTTCGAAATTGGTTTCTAGTCTTATAACTTTTGATTTAGAAGTCTGATCGAAAAAGTACGAATTGTTTTGGATTCTACGCACCAAAATTAATAACATTAATAATTTCTGGGCTTTCACGATCACCACTTGGCAACTTCTCTGATACCAACTCTGTGGCCTGCGCAGAGGCTTTCTCAGATGTACTTACAATTGGATGGTACTCCAAATTTTCAACATCCCATCTTGACGGTTCCACACAATGAAAAAGTAATCCAAAGTGTTCATATTATTTTTCTGAAGACGAAAAAAATCATATGAAATACTATTTTGTATTGTAACAATGTGACAATGATTTATTGAAAAATAAATAACTTGAAACGTGTTTTTGTCACCTTTTTTTGTTTTTTCGATCCCAAACATCAAAGAAGCACAAATAGAAATTACCATGTTCCCAGTTGAGGGTTGGAACCTTGCTGAGGATTATGTGTCAAATTCTATGTGGTGAATATATAGTGCCAGTAATCGTGAAGCTACCTAACTAAGTGACCTAATAAGGCAACCGTCCTTCAAATAGGTAGGTTCTCTTCTGCCCGAGTCTGAGGGGTAAGTATTTACGTATAAAAGAAAGGAACGAATCTCTCAAACTTTGCTACAGACAGACAGACAGAATGTGCGATTTAACAAGTCTTTCAGAGTTTCATTTTTTAAACGATCTCGAACGTTAGCAATTCTTTGATTCCGAGCATCAAGCACAATTTTCAATTGGGATAATTTACCTCAAAGCTACTACCTTATAATGAATCACTTGTTTCATTGACACATATTGCCTATTGGATAGCTTACGAAATTTCCGTCCATCAATATGGGTATAGGTATAAACAATGAATAGGTCCAACAAACATTATTATTATTAGGTAAGCAACCAGTAGTTACCCTGGGATGATCTGTTCCTGGTTGAAGGCTATGGTAACGTTAACGAGAGTCCCGAATTTGATGTTGTCATATATACTGCACAATGTTATTACGAATCCCGGTCCCAAATGCGGTGCTGGGCATAGTTACTGTTGTGTCAATTCATTGAATATTCGGGTTTCACATCAGCAATTCCTATTGACTGAAAAGCAACTGGGTAGAAGATGTGTTGATGACCAAGGTCACTATATTTACGAATTTTTCGACGTTCAGCTTCCGCAACACCACACGATCTACTGGTAGAATTCCAATAACTAGTTACTAGGAGTAAGCGTATCTATCACAGTTATACATCCCACGCAAACGATCGCCCTCTTTGCCAAGGAAGCGAAGTAACACACTATCATCTCTCAATGAACATGGTGCAAGCAATCCAGGTACTGGTACAGGGGAGCACAATATACAAAATAAGTTAGTTCAGGGCAGACACTAAAGCAAATCTTCAACAAAAAAAACCTGAGTGGGTATCCACCAGAAACTCAAGCTTACTAGGTACCTACATACGAGGTGACAAGTAGGTACTTAACCATGTTCTCCAGTGGTACTGTTTTAGGAACCGAATTCAACACAGGGGCACCAAGAAGTTCAAAATCAACTCCGTCCATTACTTTGATGTCAGGTCGCCAGGATGATGTTGGCGAGAAGTGTGCCTTCGGCTGTCCGTGTTTATGTGCATTTCACATTTATCCAGTCGAGCCCATCAATTCCTCCAGAAGAACTTCTAGGGAAACTAGAAAGAGCTTTCTTTATAATTTCATACGATGTTAAACGGATATCAATAAGAACGTTGTCAAGAACAGGAACAAGAGGATAATTTCAGAAAGCTTGAGTTACTCGTTTACACAACTTGACCTTATTTTCCTGTTCAGACGCAATTCCATGAAAGAGACCTTTTTTATTTAAGTGGCACTGTGATTGGAAGAAGGCCTTCTAAGAGGCGACATAGTTTTGTTGGAAGTGCAACAAATTTGAGCCATTTGCCTTGGCAAGATTATTACAAATTCGTAAATCTAATATGTTCGGTCACGGCCTTCTGTAAAACGTATTTGCGTAGCGATATGTTGTTATTCGTAGTTACCCGAATTTTGTTTTGTTCCGTAAACAAATTTCAGGTGACAAATTTCGATGCTTCACGCAAAATTACAAAATTGCATTAACTATGTCTCTTAACGCCAATAGGGTCTCCAGTTTTATATTACGCGCCCTGAAACAATCGTCAACGAATGATGGTGTGTCTGAAGAGCAATTGCGGAACCTTCTCGCGGACAAGTACCGTACCAGCAAGTACGAAAAATACGTTACCCGAATGCTAGAAAGCGGAATTGAGTTTGGCGCTATACGCAAAGCAAGGGACAAATATTATTTGGGGAACGTCTCGCCGGACATTATTGAGGCTCGCCGTAGGAAAAAGGGTGGTTCGTCTAGGAGCCGCCGGTCACGTAAAGGATCCAAACGAGGAAAAGGTCGAAGAAGGAAGCGGATTGCTTCTTCCTCAAGTCGTTCCTCTTCCCGTGGAAGAAGCCGTAGTAGAAGACGCAGGGGGCGATCGTGTAATTGTGGAAATTATACGTTTCAATTATCATTGTAAATCTTTTGCGCATATAAAATGTACATCTGTAAATAAATTCACTAGCTTTTCGTCGCGGTGAATTATTCAAATTAGTGTAACCCGCTTTGTCTACCGGATTTACTTGCTGCACTTATGCAAAATGGATCGAGTTAATACCTTAATGCAATTCGAGACTCAAGTGTGATTATTTTGCTATAATTTTTCTTTGCAGGGTGTTGTGAGAGGTACGGGAATGGTGACCAAACCAGGGTCGCACCTTTGAATAAGGATATACCAACTAAGCAATTTCCTATAAGGATTATAGGAAAAAATATAGGAACCCTAAAAGGACAGCAATCGTTACAGCTGCCGAGTTCAAATTCACCAAACTTATTTTCCAACTTAACTTTAGGTACCTACAATTGTTTTCTTTGGGGAAGGTGGGAAAATTTAGATCGGGATTTCTTCTGGGAGTTGAACTGAAACCATCTGGCAATACGAAATACTTTTGATTTTGAAGTCATTACGAAAACTTTATAACAAATTTTATAGAAACGGAAAGGACCACTTATTACTATAGGTACCATTTCAGAAATTTACTTTAGGCGCGTTCTTTTTATTTTCGCTAGCAAACATTTATTCGCGTTAGTTTTCTAAATTATTTACCAAACTCGTCGTTAAACATGTACGGTTCAATGTAGGTACATACCTCGTTACTAAATGAGAGAAGTAGCGCGCCTGTGGAAACATTTTTAATTTCTACTTGCTGTACCAGTCTTCACGCTAAAGCCCCATCTTTTGGGTACCATTTTGTACCGGCCGGTTACAAAGCAAAGGATGGTTCGGTACTTCCACGGGGTGGAAGTATACCTTACAAAGGGTTGAAGATTTTCTCAGGTCCGTGGTGTAAAATCTTCTTGTAATTTCTTCGTTTTATTAGGTTGCTGAAGTACCTACTTCTGGAGCTTACCTTTTTGTACTTTTACTTCCACCTTGCTCAGGTAAAAATAGTTTAAGTAAAATTTAGTTAGTCTCTATCTCACTATAATATTTCATTAATTGTCAATAACTTGTAACTAAAAAATGTTAGTTCAAAATCACACTCCAATTCTCATAGGTATATAGGTCTCTGCTTGACAAAATTCTTTTTACTTTTTCTTGTAGGCTACTTAGTAATAATTTCAAAAAGTTAATACAAATTTAAATATATTTGTTATTAAATCTTGGAATAATGAAAACAAAATTCTGACAGCCACTCTAAAAGAGCGGTTCCCTTATTCTAATCGAAATAAAAATACACCATACAGGTCAGAAATAGAGCTGTTATCGCTTCGGTCCGAATTTCCATCAGTCTGCTGTATTGGCAACCAAACATCGCAGATCTACTTAAGTCGATTTCACGCACTCCTCTTCTAGTAGACTTCGTATAGTGGTTTTGGAAACTGGGATTTCTATACTGATTTCTCCAATTTTGTAGGATATCTTCTCGGTCAAATTTCTCTAACAAGACCTGTCCCGTAAAAAACAACGCAAGCTGGTTAATACACTGGCGCGTGAAAACCGAAAGCTATGGATTATTCAAATGTCCATATTTACCAATGGAAAGTTTTATAATTTCTACAAGGAAGCGCAAGTACGTCTTCTTAATTAAATTTATAATAGCTTTTCTATTTATCGGCGAAAATGTCACTAAATTCCTTACCTTCCACTCACTTAGCTCTTAACTATAGACCCAATCATCTTGTCAAGTCATCAATTCTAGCGCTAATTCTTGCGTATACATCGTAATATTTGCACACTTCTCTTTAGAATTTACGTGACCGCTGTAAGAGAGCGAATGCTGCTTTTCTTATTCGTCTCGCGTTCACTTCATATACAATGACGCTTATCTAATTATAAAAATCCCTTCGCTATCATTTAATTTCTTTTCTACACTCTTATGAAAAATACCCCTTACCGATACACTGTTAAGTTCAAATTCTACCCTACTGTGGTGTAGAGGGTAAAAAGAAATTAACTTCGTGATAAATTTTAGCCCATTAAATTGCACGCATAAAAATTCTACATTTTGGGGAGAGTTTTAGAAAAAACAGTAACAGTCCAAAAATGAGAGCCAATTTCTCACGGCACCTTATGTTTAAACACTCGTTTTCGGTTGCTAGTTGTAATTGCACCCATTTATAGTTCGCTACTTCGTGATGGAGGTTTGAAAAGTAATATTAATCAACAAACTTGAGGTAGGTAATATAGAAAATGAAGAAAAATTTAAATTTGCGAAAACTACTCAATAGTTCTTGATAAATTTAAGAATTATTATTTTGCATGGAATACCACCCAGGAAAAGGAACAATTCAATGTCTTCCCTGCATCATAATATCTTTGTCTACAGTCTATTGGGGGGTAGGTATTCCATACACTCAGAGCTCAGATTCCTCGGACCCTATGCTTTTCATAAATTATGGAACTTCAGCATTTATAATTGTAGAATAATAAGTAAAACTTATAGGAAAAAACCTCCCTAATCTCATTTGACAATGATGGCACTGATTAAGGGTTGCGTGAAACTAGAATTAGGACTTTAACGCTTTATAGAGGTTATTAATAATTGTTTCCCCAAAAAAGGCTTCTCAGACATTTATGACTGTATAACTATTAACTAATAGGGGACGGCTTACTTTGCCTCCTGGCAATGATGAGTAACTTATTTTATTAGGGTCCTTGAGAAGAGTTCTAAAATTTGTTCCAAACTAGGGTAGTTTTTAAACCCACAATAACCGATTCTAGCCTTTCATTTGTGAGCATTTAAATCATATTCTAGCGTTTGAGTGATGAGGTCTCAGCGCTCAGCGAATCTGAAGCCTCGAACGGACGAAACGAGAACACTGAACCCAGCCTTTTGCGAATGATTTGGTTTATTTCGGTCGCAGATACCACATTTCTCTATACCCATCAACATCAAAGATTTTTAAAAATTTTGACGTTTATAATTGCTTTTCTGCTGAAATACAACGGTTATGGGCTAAAACCGATTTTTAAAGAAAAAAGCAAATGGCATATTCTTTGCCCATATAACTTATAGTCATGTACACTAATCGTACAATTAGAGTTGGATTTACCATTATAAGGCCTAGGGGGCAAATGATGGTTGCGCTTCTATAAAAATTATTTTTGAATGTACATCATTGCAGGTGTCCCATTTATCCGGTGTAAATAAAAATAACTGATTTTTTTTAAATAGAACACTGTATACCTACAGTTGTTTCGATGCCATTTGTTAACCATCTTTTTTTTTCTGAATAAATAATTCCCCACAATCAACCCATCACTTTGCGGATCACGCGGATATGAAATAACGATAAATGGATCGTAAACCTAATAGGAGCTTATACACTTTCTTTCGCCACCTCCCCTCTCACCCCCTGTCTTCCGACGAAGGGAGTTAAATTTTTTGGGGCCTCGGGGCACACAAAGTATTAAATTCTGGTCGATCCCGAGAAAGTCGTTTTTTAACCAAATTTAGTGGCAAAAATCTTTCATATTTCATCAAAAAACAAACAGTTTGAAATCGACTGGAAAAACATTTTTCTTATAGATCTTCGCGCTTGTACAATTCAAAACGACCAGAATTCTCAGATTTGAACGACTCCTTACATTGAAAGTTATGAGTATCACCAATGGTTTTTCGCCCATAACCATATAGTGGCCCAACCTGAAAATTCTAGTCTTTTTGGATTGTACATAAGTTAAAAACCATAAGAGAAAGGTTTGCCCAGTTAATTTCACACAAGATGATTTTCTACTGAAGTGTAGCTACTCCTTTTGCTATTTCACCGAAAAACAACTAGTCTGGTATCGACTCTATTCTAAAGGACAAAGATCTATAAGAACAAAATCTTCCTGTGGCTCAAATTAGTCGTTTTTCGCTAAAATAATAATAATAGGATAATTAGATTCTATACAGTCAAAAATCTAGAACAAGGTCTTTTTGCAGTGGATCTATAGGCGCGTTTCAGTAAAATAGCAAAGAGAATATACTATCTTTCTGAAATGTTTGAAATTACAGGAGTCAACTTTTTCAAATAGACTGTGGAGTTTCAAAACTTTCAGGACGATCAACTACCCAAGTATGTAGGAATATAACTATAAGTACCTACACCATAAAAGTAACAATGCTTTAATTTGCATCTACTTGGGCCAGGCCATAAACAATGAATTAACAAATGGTCAGAGAAAGTCTAATTTCATTTTTCGTAATTTACTTATAATTAAATCAGTAACAAATACTTTTACAATGAATTTTTTTCTAGATATATTTGTAAACCAAGAGAATCTTTTTTCACAGTATGTAAAGGTACAACATCAGGTGCGGAAATCTTAAACTCTTGCTCTTTTACTTGCAACCAGGGAAAATCCTAAAACTGACCGTCAGAAGCAATCTTTACTTTAGAAATAACAACCTCATACGCAGAATTACTATTAAATGATATATTTGAATATTCCGAAGTGTGGAGCATAATTTTAAAAACGGCATTATCAGGAACGGGATCTAAATAGGAACATGCAGTTTGTAATTTTAGACAAAAATCGCGCAAATCTTGCTCCAATTTTAAATAAATTTGATCCCTAAAAGAAATAATAGTATTATTATGCACAACTAGAGCACTATGTCTACTTATTAAAGTTGTTCTGTATTGAGAGAATGTCAAATACAAATCGTTCGTGGATCGTCGCTTCAGCACCAATAATACACACAAACAATTTCCGTAATGAGCATGCTTTCGCATGATATTTGACCGCTTTTAAACTTTCAGTAATGTACTCGTTCAGTTGGGGATGTACGGAACGATGAACTATGACACCATATTTTTTTCGCTTTACGAAAATTTGCTTCGGGTACAGCTGCCTCAGGTAGAGTATATTATGAATAACCACTTCGCAAAATTCGCATAATATGTTGACAATAACTACAATAACATGAAGTTACAACTACAAGTATGAATGTGAAGGATGCAATACTTTCGTCAGCTTTTGAGTTCATAACGTTGTAGAAAGCCGTTGAACATTTATCTATTTGGGTGTTTTATGACTTTGTAATTGAATTTAATTATAAATTCAATGCCTTTGTCTAATTTCAATTTCTGGAAAAACTTGTATAAAATTTGACATCCAACTGTACAGGATCAATGATCATAAAACACATTTCATTATTAGTAGTTCAAACAAATCTGGTAGATGCAATACCCAACAAATTTAAATTTATAATTAATATACTACGAGATCAAAAATGAATTGCTGTCGGTGTCATCACTTTTGGAATTTTTGTTTACATGATGTTTCGTACTTAAGTTGAACTTCCGAAGGCGACTCGACCGCCACTCATTTTTAATCGCTCGTTACTATTTGTAATAGAAGCGACTGTACTGGAAAGAAATATCCAACAGCAACGTTTCCTCATTCCTCTGGTTACCCACACCACCGAATAAAGATACGCTATATTATTCCGTATTCTGTTCCCACACTGAGCTACTTTAACTTACACTCATTGGCTTCCAGCTACGCTTTGCACGGACCGACTACAGAATCCTCGCTGAGTTACGACTAGGAGAGTTTCAACTTTCTTGTTCTCTTTTTTGCGTCCTCCTCAGCGCGACGGTGGCTTGATGGAGATGATGGTTCGCGCTCTGGAAAACGACCAGCGCACATTCCACACCGCATACAGTTGCTTAATGAATGCTTTCTTCCCACTATTTGCTTCGTCGTTATTTGGGCTATGCGTTTTTGCATGGGATTTTTATTTCAATTTTTTTAATGAAATTAATTTTCCGTTTTACATACAAATATATAAGAGTCTAGGAGCTAAGAAGGAGTCAATGGGGCATAAGCTCGATTTCGGCAGCACCTCGCGCAATTTTACTAAATCAAGAACTTTTGCGTCCCACCATTCCCCAAAGTTTCATCGCAATCGGATGAAGAGTTTATGCTACCATGAGAGACATTCTGGTATGTGGTGCAAAGATCACTAAGACACCCACAATACTAGCTCAATTAAACTCGGATACTAATAAAACCTTTAAAAGGAATAATTATTATAATTTTTCTAAGGCACGTCCAGCCCCGGCCACACGAAAATATTGATATTGACGTAAATGTTTTTAATTTGAAATATTCAGCAGCCTTAACCGCCTCCGAAATTCCAAAGAATTAATTAACAATTGTTTAATTAGCTAATTGCAGGTCATAATTTTGGGCTCGATTAATCACAAAACCAATCATTTACAGATGAAACAAATTTATTTGACATAAAACAATCAGGCTGAAAGAAAAACAGGCACTCAAGCGAACGATAGACAATTAGTGAAAGCAATCTTTTGGGCTACAAAACCGGGCCTGGGATGAGGTAGGAATTTTTTATCTGTGGCAGAGATGGGAATTTCCTTAGATCAGTTTCAAGCATTATGCCGGCTACTCCGAATTAGGTTTTCCTGCGGTCTTCCTAATTAGTAAGGCAAATACAGGAGTAGTATAGAACAACTTAAAGACTTTCTGCAGGGGCACCTCTAAAAAGCATTATGCGGGTCACTCTGTAATTGGGCGTAAGTCTGTTGAGGGCGTAGAACAAGAGGGAAAATAAGTAAATAAATCTTAATTATCTTAAAGTGTCAATAACCAAAATCCCCGGTCGTAACTGGGATTTTCAAACAAACACACAAAATTATAATACATCGGAACTTCACTTTTTCGATTGTACTCAAACTTTGATTTAAACGACACTAACTTTGTTTATTACAATTATAGTATTAGCCTGTTGATGGTGAAAAAACTTCCTTTAACTGATAACTTGAAGACCTTCTCTTAAGCGACAGACGCTCGGCAACAACAGCACTGTGATTACATGTTTTCGTAACTTAACTAATTTCCTTCTAGAACGTGATATCTGGCAAAACTGTTTTGCAACAAATACCCTCAAATACAGGTGCGTTTAAACGTAAAAAACCTCAATTCACGTCTTCCACAAAAAAAGCACCAGTTTTTTCTAAACGGTCATACCACGTCTTTATTTTGAAATTGAATTATTGTACGCAACATTAAGAAAACATCTTATCTACGACCGGCAAAAAACATGAGATAACATCTAACGTTAATAAAAATTGAAATTAGACATACAAGGTGATCCATCTTTAACAGGTAGCGACTCATTTCTATACATGAAAATTTGCATCCTCTGGCATTACTGAAATCTTTTAGATACCTACACTAGTGGGAATTCGTGATTCTATCATGGGTTTGTAGGAATCTGCTGATCCCGAAGAAATCATAAACACTCTCAACAAACAAAAGTTTGGAGAAGGCTATTTAACTGTGGAATATAAAAAGGATCGTGACGAAGAGCAGGTGATACTCGCCGACGACATCGATCCACTAACACTGTATGTCGGCAATCTGGCTCAAGAAGTAACAAAGGATGACATCGTCAATTTATATCCTAACAATAAACGAATAGACATCGGATTTGCGAAAAAAATGAAATTTACTCGGTACGCGTTTATCGGGTTCAGAACCGCCGCAGAATCATTGGAAGCCTTTAAACGAACGCACTGCAAGCAAATGTACAGTAAAAGTTTGATTGTGCGATTCAGGCGTTTGCACGGCACGATCGGCATGCCGGGCGAGGCGAAACCTCAAAATCCACCAAAAACTCGAGAGGAAACGCCCGAAATACCTGGTACTGCAAGCACAAACGGTAGTTTGAATAAACCCGAAGACATACCCCCGGAAGCGGATAGTGTGGGAATTTTCGAGGATGATCTCTCGGAGTCTTTGCCCGTAAATGTCACGTCGGTTAAACGTGAACAGTCCAGTCCCGTTAGTGATGACGAATCCAAATTTGAGCCAATCTTTAGCGATAGGAAACCGCCTGTATTTGACGACATGATAGTAGGGGAATCCAAATGGAATCACCGACCCATAGGAAAAACCGAATCAAATGTTGATGTCAAAACTGAGAGTGGTATAAAAGCTGAACGACAAGATGGCAATGTCACTGTTAAATCCGAACCTCACGAATCCGACGAGGGTAAGCTTTGGTTTATTAGGCGTGGTTATTATTTTCTTATTTTGTAGAACTGGATATAAGCAATCTTTATCGGGATGATGATGAGGATGAAGGCGATGGCAATGTGAATGACGATGATAATGAGGAAGACGCTTTTTCAGACATGATGGTAAAGCATAATATTGGGCGTGTTCGTTTATTCATTAATGAGCCAATGAATTACTCATCTCAGTTTCTACTGTGCGTCAGTACGCCCAGTAGCTTATTGATATATAAAGGAACTCGTCAATATTATCTATTATTGTTATTAAAGATCCCATAGGTTCTTCTTAAAATCGTGTGGTTGTCCAACTGTGAGCATGATCTCTCGAACAGAGTGTGGGGTCAAAAAAGTTCAAAGGCCACCAGTAATGCAGGGGTCAACTTAAATAAATGTGTGGTTTATTTATATATGTTACTGGCAATCTGTATAATTTAGGTATTAGGTATACAATTCCTAGACAATGTCAGAAAGTGTTTTACTAATTCAGAAACTTTCGCGGGCATACGTCCAACCATTCCCCAATGTTTCATCGCAATTGGATTAACGGTTTTGACAGGCATAAGGGACAGACAGACAAACATTCATTTTTTATTTATATAATTATAGAGATAATAGCGGACCCAACGGACATTGTATCGCCTATGCAAACTTCGGATATATGGGTAGATTGACATTGCCTAACATTTTCATATAGTGCCATTACACCGTGCACATTTGAAATCGTTTGAGGTTTTCAGAGTTCAGAGATTCCGTTTCAGGACAGGTGTTGCAAAATCACGCGGGGCACATTTTAAATTTTTGAAAATATTGTGAGGGAACATATACCGGACAGTAGACTTGGGCGCCACCAGGGGAATGCGGTCTTGCCCCTGCACAAGATTTTAGAACAGTTGCGCGGCCTGCGATAAACACAAAAAACTTAATTGATTATAAAATTTAGCTCAATTAAGGCCTCTTCTAATGAAACCACTCGCGACTGGTTTGGATAACTTTTTGCTGCAACACAACTAATTAGCAACGATTAATTATTCTTACCCCACGCCGAGCGCTGTTGGAAGCTACAAAAATAATTTGCATATCCTATTTATAAAACTGATCATACAGCAACTTGTTTCCTTATCAGCTGTTACACGGATCTACAATTAAAACATTACGTTCACCTTCTTTTTCTCCCTCCTAGAAGAAATAAATAAATCTGGAAGTTACCGTTTCTTAGTACTGAAGCGCCCAATTATTCGTCTATATATACAGGGTGGTCATTAAAGCTAGTAGCAGTCATCTAATACAGTGTGTTGATTAATGCTGGTATGAAAACGGAATGCTTCTGAACATTTTTTATAAATAATATTTTTGGGATATCCGGAAAAAATTCAGTTAAAAATAAAAACATCAAAAAAATCAAAGTGGGACTAGAACTTTGCACATTTACTCAGTTTTTCCATTTGTGCGTATCTCATCCTCAAAGAGCACTTTACTGGTATGCAAAAAATAGTTTTTTGAATATGCTCAATTATTATTAATAATAATCAAACATTTATACTAATTTCAACTTAATTTCAGGATTTCGATAGAATATATGAAAACATGCTGTTACATAAGCAAAAGTTGAGTACGTTAAGAAGAAATTGAAATACGATCAGAAACACAGATATGTGTGATGATATGTTGTGCAGTAGGACTACAGTGTTGCTTTCTCATCGTTTGATGGCGATGATACGAGTTTATAACTCAACATCAATCTAGTATCAAATACAGATATTCTGAATGGGTTTTTTTTATTAATCGGTTAACTGATTTTTTATTTCTGTGAGCACATTACTATCAATTCCCCAATTTTGTTTTTTCATGTGATCAAAGACTAACTTAACTTGAACTTGTTAATACCTACTTCTCATACAGCATTTCATCACAATGGAAAGAGTGAATGTATTTTTGCAGAATTGGTAAACGTGTGCTACCAATGTGTTTCAAGTGATAAATAATTTATTACTTTTGTTGTATAATGTATGATTCATTGTATAGTTTTTATAATTAAGCCTCGAAAATTAGTTTTTAATAGACCTTAGCTCACTATGTTTTAGTAATAAGTAATAATCATTAATACATACTTTCCATGTAAAGATACTACTGTATATATAAATGATTTTACAAAAATTATTTTTATTTTAGGCGAGTTGGAAGTATACAGAATTCTAAATAAAAGGTAAATACGACATCAAAAGTTGTAGACAACAGCATCCTTTTTGCTTTGTCTTGGGTAGCCTGTTTT
>NW_022170596.1:27476461-27601252 GCF_008802855.1 Photinus pyralis | reverse complement strand
AGTCAACCTTTACTCAAACAAAAAAATTAGGAGTTAAGTTGCTGAAGCCATGAATGACTTTTGAGCTTTGTGAGAGACTAAAACATAGAAATCTGTTGTATAAAAAATTAAAGAAAAATCCTGAAAATTTAAAATTAAAACAGTGCTTTCAGTCAGTCTCCTTAAAGCTGAAACAAAATATTCAAACTCAAAAAAGCAACTATTATTTCAAACTTTTTGAAACCAACAAGGGTGACACCAAAAAACAATGGCAAACTGTAAATGCCATCTTAGGTTAAAGAAATGAAAAAAAGAGCATTGACTGTATTATGATAAATTAAACTCCAAACATATTGATATACCTATGACAACCTAGAAATTGCAGAAGAATTCAATCAATTTTTCACCACTGTTGTAGGCAGGCTTTTGAAAAATCTTGGCTCAATTGATGGTTTTAATATGTGCGCATACAGAGGGACTTTCCCTTCAATACATGTCAGTAACTCTTTCTTTCTCATGCCCACCTGTAAATTTGAAGTCTCCGATATTATAAATAATTTAAATGTCAATATATGTAAATATTGATGGAATCTCATCCCGAACCATCAAAATGTCCAAAAAGTATATTAGTTCAGTACTCTCGTATATTTTTAATCTACGTTTTGAAACAGGGGAATTCCCTTCCAAATTAAAGACAGCTGTTGTAATTCCGTTACATAAAAAAGCAGATTCTATAGAGTTGAACAATTATAGGCCCATTTCACTGCTATCCGTCTTTGCGAAAATATTGGAAGAGCCAGTTAAATCTAGGCTGCTTCAGTTTTTAAATTCAGAAAATTGTTTAAGTTCAAACCAATATGGAATTCTTGGGAAAAAAATTACCGAGGACGCCTTACTATCGTTTTGTACCAAAATATACAATGGAATCAATTCAAAATTAAATACGGCTGGTTTGTTTATCGCTATTACCAAGGTATTCGACTCTGTTGATCATAATATCTTTTAGCTAAACTGGAGGATGTAGGAATTCGAGGTGTTGCCAAAACTTGGTTTAAAAGTTTTTTAACTGAAAGAAATCAATGTGTAAAAATAAAAAACGAAACAAGTTCTCTTCTGCCGATCTCGTCGGGAGTACCGCAAGGTTCAGTCCTTGCACCAACATTATTTATTTTATACATAGATGAATTGTGTTTGGGGAATTTTCAGGGTACAGTGACTTGCTTTGCAGATGACACTGCGTTAAGCTATTCGTAACTTTAGTACACTAAAAAGTAATATTCAATCAGATCTGAACAAACTAAAAACATGGTTCACTGTAAATAAGCTAGCATTAAGTTCCAAAACCAAACTGGTCTATTTCTTGCTACGACACAAAGAGCATATAAATGAGGATGTATATTTTAAATGCAAAAAATGTTTGAGTGGAACCGACCGATGATATTTGCAATAATTGTGTATTAATTGAACAGGTAGAGAAAATAAAATACTTAGGTTTAATCCTAGACAAGAATTGCCTCTGGAAGGAACATATACAATCAGTTAAAAAATATGCTTACTTTTTTTCATATCAGAAGAAATGAGCATTCATTTCCTTATTTTACATTGCTGCGGGCACTCCCCATCAGACATTTGTATGTATATAGAGTCCCGCGCATTTTTTATATGAGAGGCGGCCAAAAAACGGCAAATGAGGAGGTTCACTCGGCAAGACTGAGGAAACTAAATCGTGTAGCACTTTTAAAACCCACGTGTGAGGCATTTAAAAGATCTTACAGTTACACCACTTTATCGTTTTTCAATAAGCTGCCTCTTGAAGTTATTAACGCAAACATCTTGACCAAGTTCTCAAAGAATTTAAAAAATTGGCTGTTTACATTAAATTTTGATGAAAATAGAAAAACTTTTTACTAAAAATTGATTTCCACTACCTCACTTAAAAAGCACTTATGAATTAACATTTTTTATTTTTATTTTTTTTTAAATACATCCAACTTATGTTTAAATCAATTGCTTATTCTATAGAGTGTATCTATTGTGGTTCCTGCAACTGATATGTTACTGTGTTATATTTTTTATAGAAGGTAACCTCAACACAGCATTGCTCGGAGGTACCTGCCATGTGTCACGTAAAAAAAATTTCTGTTACGTTAGCTATACTTTTTTTGTGCTCTGTTATGATACATGGAAATAAAGATTTACTCTCTCTCTCTCTCTTACTCTGACATCTCCTATACTCAAAACTAGACTCAAACTCTAAATTCATATCATGTCTGAGAAATGAAGACTCGAAAAAATTGGAAACATTTTCGAAAAAACAAATTATGCGAAAGGACACATTTTCCATATTCAGAAGCTTATGGGGAACTGAATCTGGAGTATATGAGAGTCATTTCCATCATAAAATAGGCGTTTTAAGTCAGCTTGGTATAAAGAGAGGGAATGAGCTTTGCACGAAATCAAGTGACCCTAGTTTTGGCATCCGAAAGGAGAATTGTTTTAATACCGTTGTCACATAAAAGGGAATGGATAGTTCTCTGTCAAACACAATCCTGTAAATTGTAGTTATCAGTTAGTAGGTTTTCTTATATTTTGAAAAGCACTCAACTATTGTTTGGTATTGGGACGATTGTCAAATAAATTACCCAACAGTTTTCAGTTCTTGCAACGTCCTTACTCAAAATGAAGACACGAAACAATAAAAAATCTTGGCCAATGCTAAGAAATTTTATAAATCCCTCATTTCATTATGAATGGGTTTAGGATGATTGCATTGAGAATGTTATTGACAATCGATCATCTAGTACTATTAAGGTGAATTCCGCCCACAGTACCTATAATTGCAGAATGCCGCCGTTTCTCTAATAGCCAATTATAGAGTTCTAGAGTTAATCAAGATGTGTCTAGATCACATTTCATTTATAGCATCGCCTCGCAAGCCGTAAAAATCATACCTGCACGTATTATTAGCATACCGTACCAATAACAAAATTGTTTCCCCCCGATGGTTTGCTTTAGGTTTAAGTTTACGACTTTGTTTTGTTGTACACGGCGGCGTTGAAAAGTAACCACGAATAAATAAGTCCATAATTTGGCAAATCACGATACGTCCCCTTACATAACAGGGCCATAAAAACGCCCACACGCACATATGTAAGATACCATCAAAATATATGGAGGGCCCTGCATATATCGATAAGTTAAATATCAAGAAGGCGGTAGGTAGAACGTTTACAAGACGGTAATGAATGGCACTGGCCGAAACTTGAGACAAATCCAACGACTGAAAATTATGGGTTATCCTTTTCCGGTTGTTTTATTTTGGCATCGGGGAATGCCACAATTTCTTTTTATTTAAGTTATTAGCGAGCTCTTTTATTATAAATGCTAATTTATGTGCGGGGTTGAAAATTACGATCATAAATCGCCTATGAGGGTATTTTAGACATGGCCACATTTCAATTGAAATTAATGATCGAATGCACGCAGTGTGTGTTGGGTCAAAATTTAATTTTATTAAATTCCGAAGGAGGAATTTAAACTTAACCTTAAAATTTACAGCCGCTGTCATTTGGGAAGGGTATTTAATTCGTAAGTGTGTCATTATACATTTAAGTACTAATAAATACTCATTATATAAGGATAGAACCATCAGATATAACGTTTTGGGAAAGTCTTGTGTTCTATGCGCGCGATTAAACGCTGAAGATATCATTAAGTTACTAAAAAGGTTATTAGATGGATGCTAAAGAATTCTTGGCTAATTGAAAATCTCTGAAACAACTACATATGGAACTTGCCGCTATGCCATTTAGTTTTAAAGTTATAAAAAGATTCAAATTTTATTGTTTAACTTCCAAATAAAAACCGAGAATTTAGGATTTCCAAAATGAGTCATCTCCTGCATTGTAAGAATGTAATTCCACAGAATGTTTAGTGCATGGGTTTTCAAGGAACGGTCCAAATACGAGTAGTACATTTCGTCATTTTGAAATAGGCGTTAATCAATTAAAAAGAGAATAGGTAGGGATTAACCTGGAGAGATTCTTGAAGGCATTCATTCAGCCGCGAACGAAACAAGACAGATTGACCTGTGTCGTTGTAAAGCATAATGGTAAAATCAAGGGTAAAATTATCTAAACTTCCGCATTTGAAAAAGCATAGGGTATAGAAATTTGCTTTGTGAAAGTTTCTCCTTTGGTGTCAATACAAAGCACTGAGAACCCCGTTACTAACAAACTGTCGTGGAAAGAAAATATTGATTGCCTGCGATTTATAAAAAATCCAACAAAATTGTTGTTCAGAGGGCACCAATTCTCCGGATAATCAATAAGCCTACTGTCACTAAAGATCCAATCTGCAAGTTCCATTGCTAATTTCCGAGCTACTGTCACTACGAGGGGGAGGGGGTCCCAACTCTATTTTGTATAAACACTATCATTTGCGGAAGGACATTTTTACATGAGATACAGTGCTTTTATTTCTATGAAATTAAGGGTTTTTTTTTATTATTTGCAATTTAAATCTTTACAGATTATAATGCTACATCTGTCACATTGAAACATAACAAAATGTATATAAGTATAATGTTAAATATTTAACTTGCAATTATTTAGAAATGTACATATAACATTACAAATGGAGGTAGTAGTATTGTGCAAAATTGCCTCAACGCGAGTAGGTAAATGAATTCCAAGATTTTTAAGTTTTTCAGTGAAATCCTTTCGGAGATGATCATAACTTGGGCATTGCCATAGAATGTGATTGATATCTTGGAGTTCATGACCACATTCGCAGTTGGTATTTGGTACCATTCACATTTTTAGAGAGATGACGCAAGATTATAATGATCTGATCTCCACCTATTTATTGTGACAATATTTTTTCTCGTAAGTTTGTTATTATCAAACCAAGGATGTCTTTTGCTATTAAAATAGTTTATAAAATAGTGTTTGCCTTTTGTTTGCCCTTGTTTGACGAGCATGTCAAAAGTGTTTTCAATTGATTCCCTTTGGAAGTAAACGGAATTTTTACCGATGAATCTGGGGCATTGGCCCGTATGAATAAAAGTAAGCAAATGCTTATACTTGCAAAATTCAAAGTAAATACTCGTAAGTGCTCCTTCGCACTGGGCGACTTAGCAGCGCTTTCTAAGCAGAAGGACAGGACGCAGTGCAGCGCCTGCTAAAAATTGCTAAACAGACCAGTATGAAGGGGCAGTTACGAGTATTTACTTTGAATTTTGCAAGTATAAGGCATTTTGCTTACTTTTATTCATACGGGGCCATTGTTGATGCATTCTTGGCAAAGAAGGTCAACAGATTCGTTACCAGTAATACCTTTATGGGCAGGAATCCAAAAGAGCTTTATTTTTCTTTTGTCTTTATTGGCTACGGTATCATTATATAGTAACTCTTTGGCTGTAAGGATATTAAGGTTAATTTTTATGGAAGAATTATTGTTGGAGATAGAGTGCCCTGGTGGGACGCTGAGTGCGAAAAAGCTAAAAGACTTCGCACCGCCGCATTCAAAAGATGGAGATTCTCTCGACTACCGGCTGACTATATTGAACTAAAAAGAACCATAGCAGTTACTCTCAAAACGTTCAAAAATAAAAAAACGGAATGTTATCGAAAATTCACTGAAAGTTTAAACGTTCATACAAACTCTAAATATGTCTGGGATACAACGAAAATTCTAAAGAATAAATGGTGTAAAACGAGGGATCCAAATATCAAAGAAACTCTACAACCAAATTATAACACTAAAGTCGCTTTAAACAAAATTAGCCCACCATGGGTTCCCACCGACCCAACGTTTTTTCCTCATGTCGATAGCTCCACCTCATTTTTGGACGAACCCTTAAATTTTTACGAATTTAACGTTGCACTTGACAGCAAAAATAACAGATCTTCGTGTGGCGTTGATGGTATCGACTGTGAATGTTTAAAGCTTTTGCCGTTAAAATGGAAACTCATTCTTGTCGACATTTTTAACGAAATGTACAATACTCACCGTTATCCGGAAGATTGGACAAGAGCCTACGTACATTTTGTTAAAAAACCTGATGGAAAAAACGTTCGTCCGATAAGCCTCACTTCTTGCACCTGCAAGGTTTTTGAAACCATGCTTAAAAATAAATTACAATGGTGGGTCAAAACTGAAAACCTCCTACCTGAGAACCAGTCCGGATTTCGCAAAGGGCGATCTACCATCGATAATCTCATAAATTTATCGTTAAAAATAGAAGAGTCTTTTAGTAGGAAAAAAGATCTCCTTGCTGTATTTCTAGACGTGAAAGGAGCTTTCGACAATGTCAACAGCGACTTACTGATAGACAAACTAGCGAGCCTTAAAGTGCCCTATAAAATGCTACACTTCTTCTTAACATATAAACGAACAAGGTCTACTGACTTTTTGAAGGATGAAATTAGAACGACATATTATAAAGGCGTTCCACAGGGAGGCGTGTTGAGCCCCTTACTCTACACTTTATATGTATCCACTATTTGCAAAAACTTGCCTAAAAGTGTACACGTATCACAATTTGCCGATGACATAGCTCTGTATACTAACTACGGCAATAATACAAAAGCTAAAAAACTCATTGAAAGATCTATCTCAATTATTCACTATAATCTATTGGAAATTGGCTTAAATCTTGCCCCTCATAAGACTGAATTTATACACTTCACTCGCAAAAAACTAAAAACAGAAAATGTTGAACTAAAAGTCATTAACACAACAATCCTTCCAAATGATAAAGTTAGATTTTTAGGCATCATTTTCGACCCGAAATATACTTTTAAACATCATGTCGAATATGTACAAAAAAAATGCTTGCAAGCCTGCAATATAATCAAATTCACTCGAGGTACCTGGTGGGGTGCTGACCCAAAAACGCTCTTGACTTTCTATAAATGTTTCGTACGAGCGAGGATTGACTACGGAAGCTTCATATACTATCCCTGTTCACTTACAAATCGTGAAAAACTAGAAAAAATACAACTCCAAGCCTTACGACTAGCAATGGGATACCGTATAAGTACTCCCACAAATATAATTCTTGCTGAAACGAAAATTCCTTTCATTAAAGAGAGAGTCAAGTTCCTGCTCAAAGTCTGCCTAGCAAAAATCATTTCAAACGACAGTCTACTTACAAATAAATGCCTTGAGAACTTAATTAGAACAAAAAAATTGAACGACCAAAAACCTACAGACAAGCAATTAAAATTTAGTAACAGTTTATTTATTCAAACCGCCCTAAATGCCTGCAACCTTAAGGACATCCTTTACCGTGGGTCACATTTTAGTAATTATATTATCAATTACAAAGCCTTAACCAGTCCAATCGATGTGGACTTCTCCTTTGGACAAGACCTAAAAAACTTACCAAATCCCAATACGTATTTTGAGAACAAAATAAAAAGCCAGAACGCTCTTGCTACTTACACAGATAGCAGCAAATCAAAAAATTCCCTTTCCACAGGTGTGGCATTCATATGCACAACGTTAAACATTCTTTCAATGAGCAGCCTTGATAAGAAATCCTCTATCTATACAGCCGAAGCGTATGCTTTGCTTCAAGCAATCAGAAATTAAGGGTTGCTAATCTTTAGGAAAAAGTTTCGTAAGCTACATTTTGGTTGATGTGAGGAATTTTCAAGAAAACATTAGATTTCTTAACTTTGAAATAATGCCGACGATGAGAGCGAGTCATACTGTTAAGAAAATTTACGTGCTGTAAACGTAATTTAGGTTTAGCATTAGAAATTTCAGGCAGAACATCATGTACAATGTATAAATTTATTTGTTTATGATCTGAGGGAAACTTTGTCAAATGGCACAGAATTTTAGGATTATATAGCCATTGTAATGTTTTTGTATCGTAAATTTAGACATAATTTAAGGGTTGTTATTGTATTTAAGGAGTGTCTGAAATTCGGGGAGCGCATACGTAAGAATACATGACATTTGAACTCGACTTAAGCAAGATTATCTGGACAAACGTGTGTATAAAAGCCGCTATCGGACAAAATTGGTTTGATAAATTCGACAACGTAGTTTGGCTGTTCGTTTATCATGGTTTAACAACGATGCGGATTAATAGAGTGGAGGTGGTGATTGCTTAAATAAGTACAGCGGTTAAGGAAGCTGCTGCTCGGTGGTATTTGAAAGCGTGCGTTTCTCATCTTACCTGAAATTTTTACACGCCTGTTGTCTCAAGTTGAAAGACGTACACAGTTTGGTTGCGTCAAGTTTAAGTTCTGGCGAGTTGTCGGCGCCGTTTGGAAGATTTGTTAAGAAATGAAATAATGTCATGGTCCAGTTCATGAAAGTGTTGCGTTGAATTAAAATTGTTGTAATTATCCAGCCAGTCGTAGGAAGATTTAATGGCAAGTGTCAAAATAAAATGTATAATTTGTAAAAGCTTTAAGTTTTCGTGAAAGTGTAATTCGTCAGTAATTGCGTTTCCTTGGACAGACCAACATAATTTGAATATTGCATAGACAGACCGTGGGTACTCAATTTTTATTTCTTGAGATCTCTTGGATTGGTTTATCCGTTGTGTTCGTTCTGTGAACGGGTTGTGTACAAAAAGGAATTTTTATTACAGTAGAGTTTCTTTTATTTGATAATAAATTTTTGTAATCTCAGGGTGTCATTGAATTTTGAAAAATTGAAGTTTACATGAAATATGAGTAACTTCAATCACAAGGATTTAATGCCTTGGAAACAATTAACGAACAACTTATTTCCCCAAAACAGAGCTTACATAGCTGTTTTGATCCCGTAAGTGCAAAAAAGTTTTATTACACACGCAAAGCACACTGAAATATTCCATCCTTTATTTGACACACTTAGGTACATTTCAATTGTCATTTTTAATATAATGTATTCTTAGCCCTCGGAATACAAGTTTCCAAAAGGGACACGCTGTGTATTTAATTACTTTTTATAATAAAACAAACTTTCTGACAAGGGGTAAATTGAATGTAAGAAAATGTTGTCTTCACATACACAGTCGAGTTAATAGAACGTGTACTAGCTTCTGGTGCTTGTGGAGAACTTTTTTTGCACCCATAAAATTAAAATTGTGTCGCTCAACATAAAAAGAGTGGGTATAGTAAATGAGACCACATTTATTTCTCATTAATCCCCAGCGTCTGATACTTGATCGAGCCAAAAGAATAATACATCTGCGAGGATAACACTAACCTAGAACGGGCCACCTAACTAATAAATAATAATAGCATGTAATTATATGTGAGGTTAGGTTAAATAATAATACAAATCGTGACCACGATAAGAATGTAATTTCTTTCCGATTGGCTGACCTTCCAGTTAGATCTGAAGATAGAGAATATATTTGAACTTAAACACATTTTTATCTGCCATTAACCTAACCACCAAATTATCTGTTTGCTTTCAATTTGTAATTTATGCATTTTTAATGCGATGTTTTTGTAACGAAACGTGGTTAATCCTAGGATGGTGTTGTAGACAGGACATGATTTGCTTGTTAACGAACGTACATGGGCACTTTAGAGGTAGATTTCAGCCATCAAATTCTCATTAGCGTCACATAGTGCCGCCGTCTCGTTAGTATCGCTCCGGGTATCATCGCTATAATATGTATATAGGTACCCCGAATCATTGTTTAAGTTTAAACAATGCCCGAATGTTACTTGTCTCGAGTATGTTTGTAATGATTCATGGCCGGATTCTCTCCAGGATCAACGTTAAACCCGTCATTGTACTCGCACCGGAAATTGCACCCCGGACTTCCGGCTGCTCCGGGATGTGATTTCTCTTTTGGAATCGGGAAGTCGCCAATTTGTTCAAAGAGGTCGATATAGTAGCTCGTGTGCAATTCCTCTTTGTTCCATTTCGCATATTAAAACGAAGTGCCCGTATTTATTATTTGCAGTCAGAAAAGGATTCTTTCGTAATAAATCCATCACTTGTGCTCTAATTTCGAAACATTTGCGGCCAAATTGCCAATTACAAATAAAATGGTCTCACTGCGAAGGGTGCGTACAACAAAATTTTTAATTTAAATTCCTCGCCGATTGTTATTGCCGAGGTTATTGCGTACAAACGTGTGAACATAAAAACAGCAAGTATTTCGAATATTTCCGATTTTTCCACAATTTCGAAATGAATTAGCCAGTTTCATTAATTTTTCGCTTGCGTATAATATTTCTGTGCGTATTTTGTGTAGAGACTGATAAATGTTTATGTAAATTTTAAAAAGACCCCTACTCAAGTTTCTCAATTTCTTATTAAGAACCAAACGATCACTATCATTAATTCAAGAGAAATACGATTCGAAATTGTATGAATACTTGGCGCATACGGCAGAAACGGGATCCCTAGATAACTTGTACTAAAATAATAGCCTCAATAACTAAGTGGACATAAAGCACATTTCGAAATCTTACTTAAAAGATAAAATGACAGCATGGAAGATTATACGCACTTCTCTTCATGATCTTAGTAGTTTTTCTTTTCTAGTCAAATTTACGGCATCCATTTTCATTAAATTAGCTCCATATTGCAAGTGTCGTTTACTATATAATTTGTACGTATGCAAATGTAACTGAATTGAAGACATGGCGTATGTGAAATTAACCCTTCGTTTATAAAGTTTTGCAACTGTAATTAGAGTTCTGGCAGCCCCACAGAAGTCCTAGAGTTCTTCATCAATCTTAGAAATGGTTCATACCATTAATTAATAAAAAATCAATTTTTAAAATTTTCACCTATTGCGTCAAAAGTGTAAATCTGGGGGATTATATACGAATAAGCACAAAGTTGGTTAATTGTATTTGAATTTGTGTCTCAGTGTCTGCTTTTCCTTTTGAAATTGTTTGTGGTGTCGTTTGCGATAACTTATCAGGCGAAATTTAGTTAACGCACGTGTTCGTATCGCTGTTAAGAGATAACCGAGGAGATAACGGATATGGAAAGGTTACGAATAATTGCGCGTTTCCTTTGTTTTTATTAAACTGGGCATTGCAAAAAGAAACCTGTATCATTAAAAGGTTACTCAAATGCCGTCGGCTAGCCCTTATAATTTTTTTAGCAAACTTTACCTCCCTTTACACTCCCCCTTGCTTACTTAAGAGATCTCCTTGCCTATAATTTGCAAATTTGCTACAATTGGGTTTTTTGTTTTCCACTGTCCAGCAAAATCCATATGAATTGTATATTGAGGAAAATCAGAAAATGCTAAGTGATGCTTAAGAATGCATCTCCCTTTTTACATTAACTTTTCATTTACTAATAGATCTACTTGTTATAATATGGGTACCAAAATTTACTTTCTTACCTCTAGATCACTTAATTGTTTGAAATTGGATTGCGACTAATTTAAATAAGTATACATTTACACTCGAACCAAATTCCGTGGATTTTGACTGCACCACACATTAAAATACAGAATTTTACACTTTTTCGAATCCATTAAGATCCTTCGTTTAAAGTTGTACTATTAATTATACCACGGATCAATATTTATCATTGACAATGAATCTTAAAGTTATCGAGTAAACTTGATAAAATACGTAGTACAAGTACGACTGACCTTATTCACAATTTTCGACGTGGATGCTTTGCAATTCTTACTGGTAACCTTTTTTACTCGTCAAATTGGGGTGGATATCAGACGTTTTCAAATGAACTTAACCCCGCTGGCATGGGACAAATTTTCGGTGACTATTGGGTTGGACTTTGAAGAACTTTATTTTTATTTGATTTTACTAACAGTTTTCTTTGTTGTAAGTCCGTACGCCGTATTAATTAATTTAATCTCCTTTTATTGAACTGCGCAAATGCCAGGTAAAGTTTCCCGAGGAACTTGCTTACGAACACTTTTATTTACAATAGCGAGAGAGGTCTTTGGATTGAATGAAAGTGTGCTTAATTTACAGAGTTGCAGAAGTAACTTACACACGTCCTATTTCCTGCGTGTAATTCAAAACCAAAGCCAGACAACAAGGCGACACACATTTAGATCAAATAATTCATTGGCAACCTTACGGAAGATTGCTGCTATTACAATCAACAAAATAAAAACTTGAACTGAACATGAGTGATATTTGTTTGGTTGAATGTTCTTGAAACCTTAGCTCTTTTTAAATTTAAAATTTTCCCCCCGCATAATTGAACGGGAAAAATCGCAAAAAATTTAACGCAAATAAATGCTCTCGTTACCTTGTCCGGTGAAACAGTAAAAGTTTGTGGAAAGCTTTTAAAACGGTTTGTCGGTATTCAGAATCGAGTTCCAGTAAAAAAAGAAGTTCTCAGCTTAATGAAACCTTTGTAAAAGGTTTGTTGGGAAGACATAATTTAATTGCAGATGTTTCATTAAGAAATGGGATAGGGCAAAAGGAGAGAAAAATAGAAAAATATTATGAAATGTTGGTAAATCAAATGGAAGCTGTTAGCGTTTGTGTGAATTTAAGTGCGAGTGAATAGCGTAAACCCTTTTACGACCAGATTATTTAGATTAGATGGAAAAAACTGTAAGTAAGGTTTTTTTATTTTAATTGTCGTCCGCCTGTGTGCGGGGTATTATGTCCAAACAATCTTTGTACGCTTTTCTTTCTTTCAAGTATTTTGTTTTAGTTTTTTTTTATCAGAATAAATGTTTGTCCTTGTCAATCAATTACTTAATGGTTTATTCGAATCCATTGTGCGACCCAAATAGAATTTTCATGTCAGATTTCTTTTTATTGGTGCCCAAGATTTTTTTCAGTTGTTGTACAACATTTGTGTAATAAATTCTTTGGACTTTTCGAAAAGTGATTGAGGCTACCAAGTCTCTCAAATTGAAAAAAATTAAATCAATCAAGCGAACGTCATTTTTACATTCCTCAGTTATGATTGCACCAAATGACTGTATATTTCTGAAAATGAATTTAAAATTTCGTTCAAGCAAAGGTTCATACGACCCAAGACTCCCGTTTGAATTTAAAAATTCGAGGGGTTCGGTTTTTTCCCAATAGTACATTTTTATGTACTAAAAAAATTTATTGCATGCATATAGACCGCTTTTTATGCCAATAAAAACAATATCGCCTATATCAATCACTCTAGATTGGGATTCATAATATCAAACACTCCGGGAAAAAAAATCAGTACATACCGCTATAGTAGATGCATCCACATGTAGGTACAATATTGCTGTATAATATATTGGAATGGCTTACCTGAAACAAAGAAATAAAGAAAAATTAACACAGAAGATAATCTTATATATTTTCGAAATGCCACCTATCGTATACCACTGTTACTATTTCAAAAACTTCCGCAGGCATGTCAATAATCATATCGAAAAACTATAGATACATCATTTTTGTTGAAAGCATTTATGCATATTTTAAATTGTCGTACAGAAAATTGATTTTTTCTACAACTGTCAAAAACCTGTCATTTTCTGACGGATTTCAAAACGCGAAGTACTAGATTTTTAAACGGTTAATTAATAAGTAAGGTTGCTATTGACAACGTGCGCGAAATCGTCAACAGTGAAAAAAAGTATTTCGCGCACGTGACAAAGTTGAACTTAAACAGCAATTTTAATTAACAATCGGTTCAGTTGTAGAAAAAATATTGTATATAACGCTAGCGCGAAGTTATTTCGCGCATTTGACTGATATTTTGATTCGGCTTCGCCTCGTCAAAATACCGTCAGTCTCAATGCGCGAAATTGAACTTCGCGCTCTTGTTATATAAATAACTATACTTTTCAAATGTCTTAAAAAAACATTGATGAGTTCAATATGAATATACAGTGCGTTCGAGATAAGAGGGTCACCTCAATATCTCTTTTATTTGTCAAATAAAAGAGATATTGAGGTGACCCTCTTATCTCGAACGCACTGTATATTCATATTGAACTCATTAACTAGGAGCTTTTCTGTCTTGATATTGCAACTTTAAATGGAAAAATAATTAGTTATGGCAATAAATTCACAAAAATACATTTTAAATTACTCAAAGATAACTATCTTTACGAACATTCAATTTCAAATTTTATTTGAAACTTCATCACATGATTTACAACGATTTTGTCTTAAAGATATACAACCCTTAATTTTGCATAAACAAAATAACGGTACCTCATACTAAGAGTGTCATTCTGTAGATGACGATGTTCAACATAAAATAGGTTAGGGGCGGTTATTCCGGGCTGTTTCGTGAAATGAAAAAACAGTATTCACAGCTACTGAATGTAATTGGCAAAAATGTTTTTCTAGGTTCACCTGCAGCTTTCACAAAACGTAGATATTAGCTTGTTAAGAAATAGCGGCTTAATTAAGATGTTCGTTTCGCAACAGCTTCACGCATTATTGCACTTTCGGAGAGACGTTCGCATGTAACTGCTACACTACTACCCGTTTAATTGATTTTTAAATTGCTCTCGGCACCCCGTAGACACCGCGATATAAAAAAGAAGATTTGAGTAGAAAATGGGTTTAGAATTTCCCCATTAGATATAAATTGGCAGTCGATTTTGTAGTTCATTAATGTTTGAAACCCCCCAGTGGAAGTTTTGATTAGATTTTCTCTTCTAATTAAACTTGTGTTGGCGCTTTAACGCAAACTTGTTAAACTATTAATTCAACTTTATTTTAATTCAAATCGGTGTCCTTTTTTTTACGTTTTCTCCAACCCCACTTTTCGCCGCGTTATTCGCTTAATTCAAGAACCAATCCTTAGGTCGTTAAAAACTCGTTGAATTCAATTGATTTTTAAGACCGTTTCACGAAGAGCACAATAAAAATACGATAAAAATTTAATTGTCACAAATTGGTATGATTCGTAGCTTAATTGTATGCGGGTATTTACCTAATATTTATTAATTCAGTTAAAATACATAGGTATTTTTAATCTTCATTATGTAAGAGCAGTAATTTATTTTCTGGTTGGAAAAAGGAGATTAATTAAGTTGAGTAACCATTCTGATTGAAAAATATTGCGTCGACCTGTGTTAATTAAAAATGAATTGAAAGTAAACAATGTCCATTTACGTGTTTTATTGGTGCAAAACGAGTACCTAAAGGTAAACATTTACGATTATTACCTTCTTTTAATTCACTCATAATTTTACGTTATGTCGCCACTAAGTCTAAATGATGTTGATTAAACTTTATTCGGGTAGAATTAATGAATGCTACTTTCACTACAGGGTGGCGCATTGAAAACTAAAAGTGGATTTTTGAAAAGAGGTCGGATGTTTCAATTTTAAGTTCGAGGATCTTTTACTATGAAATTCCCTCACTAATCACTAATCAACCCTTGGCGCTTCAGCTACACTCCTTAAGATTTCCATTATACCATGGGTAAGTATTCGAATTTTTTGAGCTTCCTTGTTAAATTTTCAAGATTCACATTACAGCATCCAACTCGTCTTCTATTTTTGCGTTAGTCTAAATTTAAAATTGCTATTTATGCAACGACCTGTAAAATAAAGAAGCCACCGGACGCAGAAATTAAAAATGAGTGTAGTGTAATATTTTTTGAGCGTAGTAAGTAAAAATTACCTTAGATATACAACAGAAGGCCGCAGTGTGAACCACCATACTTAGGTGCGCGCGATAGGACCCAGACAAGCGGCGCTATTTAGTCGGAAATTAAAGTATCCCCGAAGGGGCCTCGTACTTCAATACTTCCTCGCCAGTAATGGTATCATTTTCATAACTATTGCTTTGAACAAAACAAAATAAATAAATAAAGAACCCCTCGCGAGCAAGTTCGAGCGGGATCCGAATTATTTTGCGCCCCCAGTTGCAAAACGGTTGCAGGGCCGCAAAACTCATGCACTTTTTAAGATTAAAAATCCGATACAACTGAATACCAAACCATCCTCGTGATCTGTTTTTGGGCTCTAACTTTTTGGCCCGATGACACCAGACTACTTTTCCTAACGCCTGTAACTTGACCGGTCGCCTCTGACACTTTTCCAGCCGCACCTGTCACATTGCTAAAATAATTTCAGTGATAAATAAATAATATCTGACTCCTGTCATCACTGACAGATTGACATTCATCAAATGTTCTATATGAAAATTCAAATTTTATATTAAAATACAATTTCCGGTAAACACGTCAGTAAAATGACACTACTGTTAGTAATGTATCATTTTTCTAATTTTTGTGTAAATAAAAGAAGTATTTCATATAAACCTCTCGCCAGGAAAGATTGCCGGTCACAGAAGACCTGATCCCGGTCTACAATCTCTGTTTTTCTAAAGATGTGAGCGACTTCCGGTATACTATCGTGTCAATGTTGAACAAAAACACTTTCCGTTCAACATTGACACGATCCAATTCCGGAAGTCACTCGCATCTTAAAAAAACATAGATTATAAATTGACACAAGATGTGCTGTGACCGGCAATCTTTCCTGGCGAGAGTTATACATACGTTAGTGTTCAGTATACTGGGTGGACCGAAAAACGGTTTTTTTCAAAAATTGGGAAATTTCGTTTTGGAATAGTTCGCAAAAGTTGCCTTTTCTATTTCCAATGAAAATGTTTAATAGTTTTTTTTTATTGTAATGCGTATTTTGCCTCCTACAGCGATTTAAAATTTAAAAAAAAATAAAAAATAGAAATTGGGAAATTCGAATTGGAATAGCACGCAAAAGTTTCCTTTTGTGATTTCGATGAAAATATTCATTTACATTTTTTAAAATTTATTACGTCTTGTGCCCCCTACTAGCCCCTGAAAGTTGAGTAATTTTGTAATTTTCTAGTTTAATGGCATTTATTTTTTTATAAATGGGTCATTTCTTCGTGAAATGTTTTATTATCAAATTTTGGCTTTAATGGCGAATAGAACTATATTCTAATATATACCCACCTGAAACAAACTAAGAAGAGCTAGAGAACATTCAAGGAACAAAACTATGATTTCGACAATGTCTGAACCTATCACCGCAATTTATTTTGATGGCCGCAAAGATAAAACCTTCACTATTGAAGAAATAGATGGCAGATCCCATAGAAGAACGATAGTTGAAGAACATATTTCTTTGATTCAAGAACCAGGTTCAGTTTTTCTGGATCATACAATACCTTCGTCGGGATCAGCAAAGGACCTGTTTCGAACACGGGATTAAAGAATGGAGTTATCACTCAACTTGAATCAACCTTAGGACGTCCTTTACAGCGATTTATCTGTCAACTTCACGCCAATGAGCTACCATTGAGACATTTGTTTCAGGCACTTGATGGCGGAACAACCGGTCCTAATGCATTTTCAGGTGTATTGGGTATGAATTTAGTTACTGACTGGCTTACTTTAGCAAACCGCCTATTGCGTCTCTAAATTTAGACGGAAGAACCCAGCTCAAACTTAAAAGAATTGACAAATTTTGTTCTCAAAGTTTATGCTCCGATGTGGTTTCTAATTAAATTGAATACATCATGTTCAAATGGGGGAAAGCATGTTTGGCAAACCATTAACCTAAGCCGATATTTAAGAGACGATTTGAAAAGAATTATTGATCCAGTTATCCAACGCAATGCATATTTTGCAGACCCAGAGAATTTGTTAGTATGTATGCTCAGTGACCCTCGTCCCCATATCAAAGAACTTGCCATTCGATGGATTTTAAACACTAAGAGAAGGGAAAATTCAAGAAAAATTCGTCCTTTTATACTACCGAAACTAAATTTTTAGGCAGATGAGCACACTAACTTAATCGACTGGCATAATAACGAAATCACTCCACCGCCACTACTTCAAAATTTAGAAGTGGGTGACTTGCAAAATATTTTAACAGAAACCCCAGATACATTTGTTAATATTGATCTTAAATCCTATCCCTGTCATTCTCAAGTAGTGGAAAGATGCATAAAATTAGTAACGGACGCTTCCTTATCAGTTGTTGGTTTCCTAAGAAGAGATGGGTTTATAAAAACAAGGTTAGCATCTTGTAGACTAATGCCCCAATTTGAGAGCAAAAAAGACTTCTTACAATAAGTTTATCCGTTTTACATTTTATTACGGGATCGATTTCTTCATTTGTTTGTTAGTTTAATGTAAAAGTGTAGTGTAAGATAATAAAATAATAAACAGAATGAAAAATTTGATTCTCAATTTTTTTTTATAACTTGAGCGTCGGTAGGGGACAGAAGACTCAATGTAATAAAAAAACGACAAATAAACATTTTTGTTATTATAACACATGGCATCTATTGCGCTCTATTTCAAACCGAAATTCCAAATTGGATTTTCTTTTTTTTTTTAATTTTAAGTTTCGGTAGGGGGCAATAGATGAATGACAATCAAAAAATAGTTAATAAACATTTTCATTGTAATAATAAAAGGCTACGCGAACTATCCCCAAGCGAAATCTTAAAATTTGATTTTTCGGCCCACCGTACTAAAATATTGATATTTTTGTTCAATTCTTGATGCTTTCTTTTCTCAATTTATACACGGTGCGTTTTTTAGCTTCCTAGCTTGAACTAGATGGCTGTTTCAATCACCGTTTTTTGGGTAAGTCATTTTATGAAATGTCCACATTTTAGATCATTTTGAGCAAACATTTTTACGTCAGTATGTATGTACGTACGTTGGCCATTTTCCGAAATAACGGCTCGATGAATTTTGTTCAAATTTTGGATGGCTTGCTTGAATGATCAATCTAAAAATTGAAGATTCGTTTCCAAATGAAATACTAGGTATTTGATATTGCCGATTTTGTAATTTTTGTCTGTTGAGTGTACAAAAATATGGCATTTATAAGACATAAAAATGTAATTTAGTCGAAACCCACAAGTTATAAAAATGTTATTTTAGCTTCATCAGCAAGATGAGAAAAAATTACTAAGGGATTTGTTATAAAATTATTTTTTGATATCACTGAAAATATTCCCGAAAATTGTTTTCCTAAATAACCCTTATTTCACCTAGGAGGTGCATATATTTCGTAGAAAAACTACATGCAATTTTATTTATAAGGTCCACGTCCATGTTACGTTTCATTTTCAATTCAATTGTTAACTCAAGTTTATTTTTATCATTCAACTTTATCCCTTCGAGAATTTTCGTTGGTACATGTCATTTGGGGATCCAAGGACAGCATTTTAACTGAGATGGCCTGATTAAATAAACATATTGGACGGAGATAATGAAATTGGGTCAATTAAGTTCAATTTTCTTTTTAGGAATCAATGGGATCTGTGATTGGTTAATTTAAAGTAATTTCTCTGTAAGGGATTACCCTTAGACAAGGAAAGAATATGGACGCATAATTCGCTAGCGGTAGTGTTACCACCTGCCACATAATGACATTGGCCAGTGGCGTAGCATCCGTAAATGCGAATAGTGGCAGAAGCACCTAATTATAGATAATAAATCACGTTGAAGTTGAACATACGAATGAAATTCGTGCGTTGCACTATTTATTAATCAGACACAGGTATAAAAGAAACTTCCTCTTACCTTTTTTCGGGAATGCCTTTAAAACTAACTGTCCCTCCAGCTAAAGATTGTGATAAAATAAGAATCTTCATTGCTTTCTGTTTGATTTTTCACGTAAAGCCGTTTCCGTACCAATTTTTTCTTTGAAAAACGCGGAGTGCTAATTACTATGCCTATGGAGTTTATTGAATAATTCCGTCCTTGAAGACGTTTGTTATCAAAATTTGAATGCATGGGATTGATTCTGTTGTACGAAATTATGTATAATCGTTGATTCAGGTATGAATTTTAACATATTGAAAGAAGGATATTCAAAGAAAAAGCTTTATGATGAAAAATAGGAAAATACGTGGTAACGGCATTAGGCACATTTTCAATATTTACGTCTGAAACGAAATTCCCGGTTCCTCCTTCTCACTCCGGCTTTTGCATCCACAATCTGCACAATTCACCATGATTTTAAGTTGTTTTTGTGTATTTCCTATCAATTTAAGCGCAAAAACTCATAAAAAACGATGTTACTTTAATGACATAGGTATGTGCCACATATAAAATGGCGGACTTGTTTAAAAAGGTAACACAATTCATACACGGGCTGTACGGCATACGCGGTATCCATACTCTTTCCTAATCTAAGGGATTACCTATATCAGTAAAGTAATTATCAGTAATTAACTTCAATAACATATTGATACACGATCGCTTCGAGTTTGAAAGTGGTATGAGTTTGGTATTCCTTCTCCTTCAGAGCCTGTAATACTTTATTAACATAGCCGACAGTGGATCGAGAAACAAGTAGTTAGGCTCTTAAAGCATCCTTCATTTTAATAACCGAGTATATTATTAGCCTCTTTGTTTTAGACTGAATTACTGGAGGCTTCGGAACAGAGCTCTCTTCCTATGCTGGCGATTTCTTCATTGAAGGTAAGATTGTTATAGTTTATTTGATACTTGTACCTCCATTATCGGTCCGATTTTAGTCATAGCTGTACACACCTGGGAATTCTTATAAAATAGTAAATGTTAACGTAATAGTAGTAGTTTAATGAGCGATAGAAAAATTCAATTATGAGGCAATTTTTATTAACTTTAATAAATATATGTTGGGTTATTTTGTTGCGGAAAATTGCAACTATTTTATTTTATTTATTCAGATTCTGTTGTTGGTCTCCTGGGGCTAAAATAAGCCGTATATCTAATTTGATTGATGATATTTTTTCAGGTCAGTTGGAGTACTCAAAACGCTATGTGTTTCGAGTTCAAAGCTCAGTAGATTTGAATGTTTATGAACTGTTCGTCAGAGGGTAGCAATAAAAACTGTTTTTCAGATGTTCCTTGAAAAACCTCCGGTCAACCTTTGAGAAATCTGGATAATCGGTCATGAATTGATAAAAATTTTGTGAAGAATATGGAAGATCTAAAAATGGATACCATTAAATAATCTTTACTAACCTAAACAAATCTCAATAATCTCAAAAGAGTCCGTAAAATATCCATGAATAGTTTCTAAAGAACTTCTCAGAATCTACCTGAAGTACCCCAGAAGAATTACGAAGAATCTCTAACAGATGTTTCAAGAACAAAAATGTAAAGAATATCTAAATTATTTTAAAATATAGGTAATATAAACAATACAAATTGTCCAGATAAAGCGCATTTTTTTAAATCGAAATAGCTTAGCTACATGGTTGGGCTGGGACCGACAAGAAATCCAAATTCCAACTTTTTAGAGACAAATTATCCAAATAATTTGGATTGTTTTCGTCAAGATATCCAATTTTTATCGACAAATTATCCAAATCCAAATAAAGCGACAAAATATCCAACCAATTTGGAAACTCCGATTTGGATATCTTGTCGGTGGCGAATTTTTTTAGACAAGAAATCCAAATTTTTTGGACAAAATATCCAAAAAGTTCGGAAATTTTTTGACAAGATATCCAAACTTTTTTAGACAAGAAATCCAAATTTTATTCAAGCCCTTTAATCACGTATGAACCTTGTGCAGTACGAAACATTTCAGTTTCAGTGTTAAAGCACGCCATAGCATTTAGTATGTTTTCATACAGCGTCAAAGAATTAGTGCCTACCTAGTAATAAAATGACTTATAGGATAGCAGCAAAATGAACAACGACGAAATAAACATCTTTGATGCAGCTCCTATAAGAGTCCTGCAAGAACAACATTCAACGCGTGATATAGCCTTAGACCTGCACTGTATGGTCTAAGGATATACCTTTGGAGGAAGTGGATCAAGCGGTTCAAGCTTACTGAAAAATTACGCTAGAAGCAAATGGTGCTAACTCCTTCCGTGGTCTGTGAAGTATAATTAAGGCGCGGGGCTAAACTTGACTTCAAACCATCGTACGTCTTTCGAATGTTCTTTTTCCACAGGCAGGCAATGTAATGATTATACCTGTAAATAAAAATAGTTATTTACATATTTACATAAAAAAGCGGCGTACCTTTATCTATACGAAAATTGGATATCTTGTTGAAAACTTTCCAAACTTTTTGGATTTCTTGTCTAAAAAGTTTGGATATCTTGTCAAAAAATTTCCGAACTTTTTGGAAATTTTGTCCAAAAAATTTGGATTTCTTGTCTAAAAAAAATTCGATATTTGGATATCTTGTCGCGCCACCGACAAGATATCGAAATCGCAGTTTCCAAATTGGTTGGATATTATTTGTCGCTTTATTTGGATTTGGATAATTTGTCGATAAAAATTGGATATCTTGACGAAAACAATCCAAATTATTTGGATAATTTGTCCCTAAAAAGTTGGAATTTGGATTTCTTGTCGGTCCCGCCATACACGATGCTGTTTACCGGAAGGCAGGCCTTTCGATTTGCAAACCCGAGGCAAACCGTAGCGTTAGTGGTTATATTGGCCGGAAGGCCCGGCCTGAACTCTCGGCCTTCTAAAAAACTGCTACTTCTTAAAAATTTACCTTCGGGCTATGATTTCTTCTGTTTGTCAGGCAACAAACAAACTGGGAATCCTATTAACATCTTTAGAGATCATGGCTATAGCCCTGTTTTGTTCACACTACACTAAAAAGTGACAAAAACCACGCGAATAAAACGTAGAGTGTATGGCTAAACCGAGAGGGCCTGCCTTCCGGTAAACAGCATCGTGTATGGCGACCACTATCATATTATCTTATTGTACCATGTCATATCGTATCATAGAAACCATGGTAGGTATAGGAACATCATTTCTATAGCGGCGATCATTTGTTGGTATAGCAACCCGAACTTTGTTTTGTTTAGTAAATAAACAAATTTGCGGTGACAAATTTTGGTGGAAAATTACAAAATTGCTACGTCCCTTAAACATGTCTTCTGACGCTAATAAGGTCTCCAATTTTATTTTACGTGCCTTGAAAGATCAAAAGAATCACTCGTCGACGAATGTTGGTGTATCTGAAGAGCAATTGCGGAACATTCTCACGGACAAATACCGTTTCGAACGTAAGTACGAAGCTTACATTCGGCCAATGCTACAAAGTGGAATACAGTTTGGCGTTATACGCAGAGCCGGGGACAAATATTATTTGGGGGATGTTTCGCTAGACATTGTTGAGGGTCGTCGCCGTAGGAAGAAGGGTGGTTCGTCTAGGAGCCGGTCACATGGTAAATCTAAACGGGGAAAAGGTCGAAGAAGGAAGCGGAGTGCTTCTTCCTCAAGTCGTTCCTCTTCCCGTGGAAGAAGCCGGAGCAGAAGACGCAGGGGGCGATCGTGTAATTAGACCTATATGTTTGTGGAAATTATACTATTTCATTATCATTGTAAATCTTTTGCGGTTATAAAATATACATCTGTAAATAAATTCACTAGCTTTTGGTAACGGTGAATTATTCACCGTGCTTTTGGTGTAACTCGTTTTGTCTATAGGTTTTACTCATTGAGTTAGAAAACAAATGGAGGGAATCAAATGCTTCGCCAGACGTAGACCACGGGAACCAAAAGTGGCCTCTAACTGTGATTAAAGTACCACACCACTTCCGTTATCATTAGCGTCTCACTTCAGTGGCGTAGAGATATAATTTTCTTTCCACTAATAGGAATAATAACAAAAAAAACGTATAGAAGGAGTAAAATACATGATCGTGGTAAAGTAAACAAAATAGACAAGGATGGGAAAGTATGCAGATTTAATATAATCATTGATTACAAATCTAAATATACATCGATGTGTTCCAGTAGTATAATTAAGGCCAGTTTTATACTATAGCCACTACAACTTGACAACTCCCATTAAATTTTGTTGATCAATAGCTACAATTTCTGGTTGGTCTCAGCTTCATTACAAGTTTTGATAGTACCTACTGCATATTTGACGAGATACTTGATGAACATTTTCCGGTGCAACCTTTGGTCGAAATCACAGCAATGAAGCGTTGTGAGCACAAAAGTAAATTTTGAGAGCAGTTCTCGAGATATATTTACAAATGTTAGGTATCCATTTTGCTCGAAGTACTGGTTCGTTTGGAAAACTAAGAAACATAAACTAGGTACCTACAACATGATAAATGACATGTCTTACCGATGAAAGGAAATGCCCTGTTTCTTCCCTTTATGAGAAATTTTGCATGATACGCAGCTAATCTTTCTCAATTCACAAAATTGCGTGTGATAAAAACACTATGCGGCAGTTAGTTATTTATATAAACCAGAGCACAAACCGATCCGAAATTATTAGGTACTTTAAAATAGCAAATTTAATAAAATTTGAATTTGGTGGAAAACTGACAGTGACAGGACCCGCGTTTTCATGTGTCAAATAATGTCGGCCAAAATGTACCTTCACGGGAACTTATCCACGCGAGTGGCCTCTATCTGTGGCAACTTCCGTCTACAAAAATTCTTACCCCCTCTACCATTATATTCCCTCCATTAGTTTTCTACCTCAATGGTTTTACTTAAAAAAATGGATCGACGTTAATACCTCAATGCAATTCAAAACTCTATACAGTTTACGTTACGTGACCGCTGTCATAGAGGAATGCTGCTGTATTCGGAGCGCGTACACTTCGATACAATGACGCTTAACTAATTATAAAAATCCCTTCGCTATCATATAATTTCTTCTCTACACTCTTATGAAAAATACCCCTTACCGATACACTGTTAAGTCAAATTCTACCCTACTGTAGTGTAGAGGGTAAAAAAAATTTAACTTCGTGATAAATTTTAGCCCATTAAATTGCACGCATAAAAATTCTACATTTTGGGAAGAATTTTTGGAAAAAAACAGTAACAGTCCAAAAATGAGAGCCAATTTCTCACGGCACCTTATGTTTAAACACTCGTTTTCGGTTGCTAGTTGTATTGTAATTGCACCCATTATAGTTCGGTACTTCGGGATGGAGGTTTGAAAGTAATATTAATCTACAAACTTGAGGTAATAGAAAATGAAGAAAAATTTAAATTTGCGAAAACTACTCAATAGTTCTTGATAAATTTAAGAATTATTATTTTGCATGGAATACCACCCAGGAAAAGGAACAATTCAATGTCTTCCCTGCATCATATCTTTGTCTACAGTCTATTGGGGGGTAGTCCATGTACACTCAGAGCTCAGACCCCTCAGACCCTATGGTCGCTTTCCATAAATTATGGAACTTCAGCACTTATAATTGAAGAATAATAAGTAAAACTTATAGGAAAAAACCTCCCTAATCTCATTTGACAATGATGGCCCTGATTAAGGGTTGCGTGAAACTATAATTAGGACTTTATAACGCTTTATAGAGGTTATTAATTGTTTCCTCAAAAAAGGCTTCTCAGACATTTATGACTGTATAACTAATAGGGGACGGCTTACTTTGCCTCCTGGCAATGATGAGTAACTTATTTTATTAGGGTCCGTGAGAAGTGTTATAAAATTTTTTCCAAACTAGGGTAGTTTTTTAACCCACAATAACCGATTCTAGCCTTTCATTTGTGAGCGTTTAAATCAAATTCTAGCGTTTGAGTGATGAGGTCTCAGCGCTCAGATCTGAAGCCTCGAACGGACGAAACGAGAACACTGCACCCAACCTTTTGCGAATTATTTGGTTTATTTCGGTCGCAGAGATACCACATTTCTCTATACCCATCAACATAAAAAATTTTTAAAAATTTTGACGTTCATGATTGCTTTTCTTTTGAGCCCTGTACCCTTAGATCAATTATGGGCGATGCCATCTAAGAGATATGGAAGAAATCGGCCCAATCTATCACAATTTCATTGGTAGAAATTTCTTACCAAAATCACGATCGCGTGCATTATCAAAACTCGGGCAAACCGAAATAGATACCAAAAATTGATTAAATGATGACTGCGTGTTAACTTATTTTAATTTATTTATTATGTTGAAAACGTCTCGAACCGACAACCAATCTTACATAACGATAAACAAAACTCACCCTTATACGTGGGATAATGGTTTTACACGAACTGAGCGCCGTACACTACAACCGCACTCGTAGGCGATTCATTTACAAATGCTTTTCGTTGAGTAATATCATTGAATAAAACCCTCATTTTGTTCAATAGTAATAGGTATTGTATAACCTTAGTATAGATAAACAGAAACAGATGCAGGCCACTGACTACCTACGTACCCTCATGGGAACTCGCGTTATTCGGTTTTTATAAATGCGGATATGAAATAACATGAAATGGATAAACCTACACGGAGCTATTACTTACCACCTCCCCTCTCCCCCCATGCCATCCGACGAAGGGAGGCGGCCAATTTTTTGGGGCCTCGGGGCACACAAAGTATTAGGTCAATCTTGGTCGATCTCGGGCAAGTCCTTTTTCAACCAAATTTAGCGGCAAAAATGTTTCATATTTCATCAAAAAACAAACAGTTTGAAATCGATTGGAAAAACATTTTTCTTATAAATATTCGCGCTTGTACAATTCAAAACGACCAGAATTCTCAGGTTTGAACCGACTCCTTACATTGAAAGTTATGACCAATGGGTTTTCGCCCATAACCGCATAGTGGCCCAGCCTGAAAATTCTAGTCTTTTTGGATTGTACATAAGTTAAAAACCATCATAAGAGAAAGGTTTGCCCAGTTAATTTCCCCAAGGCGATTTTCTACTGAAGTCTAGCTACTCTTTTTGCTATTTCACCGAAAAACGACTAGTCTGGTAGCGACTTTTATTCTACAGGACAAAGATCTATATAAGAACAAAGTCTTCCAGTTGCTCAAATTAGTCGTTTTTCGCTAAAATAATAATAATAGGATAATTAGATTCTACAGGCAAAAATCTAGAACAAGAAGACTTTTTGCAGGGGATATAGGTGCGTTTTAGTTAAATAACAAAGAGAATATACCTCGATTCTTTGGAAAAATGACTTATTTGAAATTACAGGAGTCAACTTTTTCAAATAGACTGTGGAGTCCAAAACTTCCAGGACGATCAACTACCAAGTATGTAGGAATGTAAGTACGTACACCATAAAGTAACAATGCGTTAATTTGCATCTACTTGGGCCAGGCCATAAACAACAAATTATCAAATGGTCAGAGAGTCTAATTTCATTTTTTGTAATTTACTTATAATTATCGGTAGCAAATAGGTACTTTTACAATGAATTTTTTTCTATATATATTTGTAAACCAAGAGAATCTGTTTTCACAGTATGTAAAGGTACAACATCAGGTGCGGAAATCTTAAACTCTTGCTCTTTCACTTGCAACCAGGGAAAATCCTAAAACTGACCGTCAGAAGCAATCGTTACTTTAGAAATAACAACCTCATATGCAGAATTACTATTAAATGATATATTTGAATATTCCGTAGTGTGGAGCATAATTTTAAAAACGGCATTATCAGGAACCGGATCTAAATAGGAACATGCAGTTTGCAATTTAAGACAAAAATCACGCAAATCTTGCTCCAATTTTAAATAAATTTGATCCCTAAAAGAAATAATAGTATTATTATGCACAACTAGAGCACTATGTCTACTTATTAAAGTTGTTCTGTATTGAGAGAATGTCAAATACAAATCGTTCGTGGATCGTCGCTTCAGCACCAATAATACACACAAACAATTTCCGTAATGAGCATGCTTTCGCATGATATTTGACCGCTTTTAAACTTTCAGTAATGTACTCGTTCAGTTGGGGATGTACGGAACGATGAACTATGACACCATATTTTTTTCGCTTTACGAAAATTTGCTTCGGGTACAGCTGCCTCAGGTAGAGTATATTATGAATAACCACTTCGCAAAATTCGCATAATATGTTGACAATAACTACAATAACATGAAGTTACAACTACAAGTATGAATGTGAAGGATGTAATACTTTCGTCAGCTTTTGAGTTCATAACGTTGTAGAAAGCCGTTGAACATTTATCTATTTGGGTGTTTTATGACTTTGTAATTGAATTTAATTATAAATTCAATGCCTTTGTCTAATTTCAATTTCTGGAAGATTAAAATTAGGTTAACAATTCAAAAACTTGTATAAAATTTGACATCCAACTGTACAGGATCAATGATCATAAAACACATTTCATTATTAGTAGTTCAAACAAATCTGGTAGATGCAATACCCAACAAATTTAAATTTATAATTAATATACTACGAGATCAAAAATGAATTGCTGTCGGTGTCATCACTTTTGGAATTTTTGTTTACATGATGTTTCGTACTTAAGTTGAACTTCCGAAGGCGACTCGACCGCCACTCATTTTTAATCGCTCGTTACTATTTGTAATAGAAGCGACTGTACTGGAAAGAAATATCCAACAGCAACGTTTCCTCATTCCTCTGGTTACCCACACCACCGAATAAAGATACGTTATATTATTCCGTATTCTGTTCCCACACTGAGCTACTTTAACTTACACTCATTTATTGTCCCTTTCTTGTTCTGGGTCCACAATAGGCTTTCGCCCAATTACAAAGTGACCCCCATAATGGGGCATAAAGGTGCCCCTGCAGGAGGTCTCAAGTTGTTCTATATTTCGGTATTTACCTTACAAAACCGGCAGACAGCACCTTACAATTTTTTACAGCATTACCATTTATTAAAAATATATTACAGAAATGAAAATAGCTTCTATTTTTATAACAAAATTAAGAGTGTAAAATTCACTTTAAATTTCAATAAATATCAAAAAATCAATTACTCAACCATCATTGAAGACGGATAAACTACAAAAGCAATATCTCTGCAAGCTTAAGCATCTCTTCCAGTCTGTAATAAGGCCAAAGCTTTTTGAAGGTTATCAATAGCAGTATTAACGTCATCGTATGCTAGTGCAGATGCAGCCCATTTGCAAAATTTTTGTGCTTTTTCCATATCCTCTGGGTTTAAACTACCACTAGCAGAAGGAGAAATTGTAGGGGTTTGAGGAATGGGTGTCGGTTCAGGTGCCACAGGAGGTAAAGTGCGAGGAGCAGGTGATGGTGCAGGCGAAACGTAAGGAGCAGGTTCGTTCTCTGGTCTACTGCGTGGCGTGTTGTCTGTTGACGGGTGAAAGCCAGCATCATCCGCCATGTAAGGATCTCCATCTTCACCATCGTAGTCAGCTGGAGGACCCGGAACTGGGATTTCGCCAGATTTAAGGCAATTATGAATGTACGCAGCTTTCCATTTGGCGTATTTACGTTTGTTGCTCATTTCATCACTTAAAGTGCCAAACTGTTGAAGTACATCGCACAAAATTCCAGCCGTATAAAAAGCCTTGACTACATTTTTCCCAAATTTTTCAGCTCTATCCTGCCCATCAGCGTAATTAAATAATTGCAAAATATATTCCTCAATTAAAGCTTGTGCCACAGTCGTATTGGTGATACCCTCTACATCCGCATGATTTTTTTTAACGTCTTCGAGCCAGCTCATGATTGCTATTAAAAATGCTGTAACTTCTGGAGGTTTCTTTCCAGTAATTGATCTCATTACGACTTCACAAGCGTACATACGACCTATATTGATCAAAACATAAATAAGTAAATAATTTAAAGGTCAGATTCTTACTCCAATAACTGATAACGACATTTCGATCATCGTGTTCATCTGCCACTTTCATGTAATGTGCAACATGTTTTGCAGCAGGGGGAATCGGCGGAAAATCGGGCATTCTTCTAAAAATCTTAAATGTTAAAGAACATAAATACACCCTAAAAATAAGGAATTACGAATTTGTTGAATGACAGTTTTGGGACCTTGAAACATATGAACTACCTGATACTGTAATCTCTAACAAGCAAAATTTATACAAAGTTTGTATTATGCCTACATATTGCAATACGTGAATGTACAGGGTGGACCGGCTATGTCATTAATTTGAGTGGTAAGAGCCAAAATAAATTACAAATAAAAAAACCGACATTTCTTTGTGTTTCAACATCAAAATAATCAATGCAAAAATTGATATTAATTCGAACCCGAGGAATTACCGCCTTATTTGTTGTCAGGATTAAAGACTGGATGACCAATCAATTCCAGGCTCAGTGCAATTGGACTCAAACAGTCTAGCACCTTCTTATCGGGCCCCTCGGCAAATGTAAATCTTTTAAACTTCGAAATTAGAGGCCAGATCAGGAAGATCATCAGAGTCCTCACGGGGCAGTGGATAGTCATCATCAGATTGGGTTTGTAGAGGAGCCCATGTGTACGTTCTGTAGTAAGAGATGAAACTACCTAGCATGTGATCTAATACTGTGACGCGTTGATCAAAGACAGGCATTAGCTCTTTGGTCACTCAGGAAGGGAAGTGAAGCAGTTTAAGGCTAAACAGCTAAGGCCCTATCCTGCCTCGTCGAGCACCCCTTATGAATAGAATAGAACTAGCGGGTACACTTTATTATATATTAAAGAACAAAACTGCCGAAGAGTTGTTTCAGGTGACTAAAAAAAATTCGTTAAGCGGCGCGCTTGCGAACAAGAGACGAACAGGTCACTTTCAAATTGGTGTTTTCGATTTTAATAAGGGCTTTATGCGTTAACAAGAATACAAATATGAAATAATTTTTAACACACTTTTTATTTTTTGAAAGTGAAAGTGCACTAAAAGAGTTATGGAAATATTGTCGAAATCATCCGAGTATATTCGACATACGCTTCTCTCGCCAAAAGCAGTTTTTGTGCACTTTCACTTTCAAAAAATAAAAAGTACTTTTACGCTGTTCATGTCTGCCAAGTCACAAAAGCTCTGGAACTAAACCACTTATAGACTTGGTATGTCATCAAGATTAGAAATTAAAAAATTATTTCATTTTGTATTCTTGTTAAGGCATAAATCCCCTATATTTTTCCTGTTCTACTACAAAAAGTTAGCCTCCACCCTATATATGTACGTTACTAAGTGCAAATACAGCCCTGGGATACATACCCATGGCGTGGAGGGACGTAAAAGTCGTATTCGCCAAGCTTAATGTCGCTTCTCCTATTTAAGAAACTTATTGATGACTAAACGCATTAGGCACCTGGGCGTGTTGGGAATCGCAAACAGCTAGGTTGCAGAAGAACATGTTAGTGCAATTCATTCATAGGACCCAAACTGGCCTGTGGGATTACATATAACACAGCCAAAAAGGAGATTCAAGCAAAATTCATGAAGAAACTCCACACTCTGGTCGAAAATTCCAAGATACAACCATTCCAAGATCTTTCTGGAAACATAAAATACAATAACAGTCTGGGACCACCCCTAGTACCTACTACAATAATAATAATGATAAATTGCTACTATACTTCATTCATTATAAGAAGGTAGTAGATGGCGCTGTGTTTGAAGATAAGCACACACAGGAAAAATATAAAACGGCATAAAATTATTCTAAAGTAGAAATATCCAGTACTGCAAACAGAAATAAATCTTTGACATTAGCAGTTAATGACACTTCCAACAGTTTAGATGGCAACAGAAACTACCAGCTTGCAAAATTCGCCACTCGTTTTATGTTTCAGTGTAATACTGACTCGTGTTTTAACCAATCACACTGAAGGTCAAAGCTTCCCTATACTTTTTACCGCTACCTTCTTAAAATGAATACAGGTATAGGACCTCTTGAACTGACGAATCTCAAACATAAAATATTATTATGGCCCACTTTTCTTCTTTAAAGTATGGTTCAGAGTAATCCAAAGCTTTCTAGTTTTAGTGTCCTTCACAGAGTTCAGTGGCTCAATGTCTTTGCGGAACTCGTTAAACCCCTGCCACAGTATCACACCATTTTAACTCTTTCCAAGGCCTTCTAAGCTTAATCGAAACTCGCCCATTTTCTGGAAAGCCTTATACACGAGTCGCAGATTGCATTCAAGGTACAGTTGATAGCTTTCCAGATCTCTCTGAACCTGAAAATTCCCAAATAACATTTAAGAGACTGTGGAAAACGTTAGGGCCTCTGGAAAGCTGAAAAACCCTTCCAAGAGTCTACAAGTATTCAGAGCATTTAAGAGCTTTAGTCATTTTCCATAGCAGACCAACTCCAATTCAATGTGACTTATTGCGATGACCTTAAGAATATGATTTTAGACTTTATTTTACATAATATTAACAAGTTCCCTAAAAAGCACAAGCCCTGTATACAAGAATCAATGCGTAATGTATCGTTAACATTCCAAAACAAGTTAAATAATAAAATATACAGACATTTCCTTCTAAACAATTTATAAATGTAGCTAGATATTATAAATAATTTAATGAAGCTTACATATGTATTAGATATCATTTAAAATTCGCAAATACGATTAAACTATTAAAAAATAACATTCAATATTGTATGTAAACTAAACATTCTAACTACTCATGTAGCACCAAATTAGCTCAATAAATGCCTTTAAGCTGTATACACTTGCTTTTTTATCTACATTAACCAGGTAGTTAACCAGATTTAGATGAAGTTAAAACTACTAGAGGCACACAACCTACGAAACGTGGTAGGTTTCTAGTTATTCCAAATTTAAGGCCACACATTCGAAATGTACATTTCCATAACATTAACAATATATGAGTACAATTTTGCTAAATTAAAGGTCTTTAGTTAAATGTTAAAAAATTATTGCCGGGTGACCTTTGAAATTAATATTTAATGATAGAATACAAGATTATATAAGCGAATGTTAATAAATTATGACACATAGTGAACATCACATTCTAAACCCACTTATAATTGATAAAATTACCTCCTCATAAATTAAGATTTAAATATTGCTAAAACGAAAGTAAAGCTAATTGAAAATGAAGCGTGAAGAAATAAAAAAATTACATGAAATTTTTCTTAGCACAATCGGGACATATAATATCATCCGCATCAGTAATAAAACCACGTCCGACAAGGCTCGTACGGCAATTGGCGCAATAAAAGCAATCGTTGTGCCAATGCCTGTCCTCGAACGATATAAACTTCGTACCTCCGATACCAGTAATTGGCTTATTACAAGACGTGCATCTCTTAGCAAACAGTTCGCCGAAACATTCGGCGCAGTACGGCTTGTCATCTCGACTGGTAAAGCGAGCGCCGGCCAAGCTGGTATTGCAGTTGGTGCACGTGAAGCATTCTCTATGCCACGGTTCGTTCTTGTAAGTTACACCTCCGCTTGTAATCACCTAAAAAAGATTGTAATTTAAATGTGACAAACAATTTCAGTTCGAGTACTACCTTATTGCACTTGATGCAACGAGTGGCGTACTTATCCTCGTAGCACTTGGCGCAGTAAATTTCCTGCTCCCTCGGAATGAAGCTCTGGGTTCCAATGGGAGTTTTACAGACGTTACAACAGAAACACTTCTCGTGCCACTGCCTTGTTTTATATTCCATCTTCTTAGTTCCTAAAACAAAATGGCCACATTTTATTCTGCTGTTAATAGTAAATAGATGAATAGGCAGTTGCATGATTAAAATCTGAAATAAACTTCTGTTAATTTTTTCTTGTATTTTGAATTTTTGAACATAACATTAATGTATTTGCCAATGTTTTAACCAAAAAAATGGTAAGGTACCTAGTCGTCAGGAAAGTAAGCACATTTTTGGTGTTACAGATCAACAAAATTTTAATGCTATAGAGTAATTACGCTACTAAAAATAACGGCAAGCATCCAGAATAAATTTACTCAGTATGCCCTATAACGCTAAGTTTTAAAAAAAACTATCCAAATAGGTAGGGAGTAAATAATGGATAAGAAATGGTTGTGTTTAGGATGTAATCCTGTTGTGTAATTCAATCCTAGATACATTAGAAAACAGTTGTTATAGTTTCCATAATTAGTTTTAAAACCAATAAACCCTTTACAATGGGCCATATGAATAAAAGGAAGCAAATGCTTATACTTACAAAATTCAAAGTAAATACTCGTAACTGCCCCTTCATACTGGTCTGTTTAGCAGCGCTGCACTGCGTCCTGTCCTGCTGCTCAGCAGCGCTGCTAAATCGCCCAGTGTGAAGGAGCAATTACGAGTATTTACTTTGAATTTCGCAAGTATAAGCATTTGCTTCCTTTTATTCATATGGGCCAATAAAGCGGGTATTTAATTGATCCAAAAATTGAATCAATAATATACTATGTGTGCTATTTTTTACTATTTACTCTCTAGACTGTGTGGCACAAAAAAGTAATGATGCAATGACTAATAAAAGAAATCGGATTATTATAATTGTTTAATAAAAACCAGTTATAATGAACAGACATAATTTTGTTAATTAATTCATAAACAAGGAAAGTTCAAATGTGAATCTTTTTTACAATTAATTACGACATGTGACCCCCCACTTCTTACTGTGTTTGTTGATTAGGTATAATTAGGTATATTTAATTATGAGATTGATTGATAGTTGATTAAAACGTACGCACTTGAAATGATGACTTTAATTTTTATAGCACGGTTTTAGGTCTGCAATTACATTTTTTTGGTAAATCGTTTTAGAATAATTAAATAAAGGCCATACAAATGAGCACAGCATTCTGAGGAATAGGATTTAAATTCAATTTTGATGAGAAATAACAATTTAATTATAGGTTATTTGGCCTTGCTCGATTTTATTATTTGACATAGACCTAGAAATTAATCTAATCTAGTCTAATTAGATATTTAACAAGCAGGACGAATATTGCAGTTTAAATGCACGTCCCGATACCGTTTTTCCCCCACATCTGAACTACTCCAATAAAGTTAGTTCACAAAGCTGCTCATAAGCAATACCAGGTCTGATTCAAATGTTTCAATTCTTACCAATGTAGTTTCATAAGAGAAGCGTCCTCTCTAGACTAGTTTGCCCATATCCATTACAAGGAGGCTGACTCTCTTATTAATGATTTTCTCTTTAGTCAAACCCTTTCTCGCAGATAAATTGTGTACAAAATGAATGGATGAGGACAGGAACCAAAATGTTCCATCCATGAATAACAAGACGACTTGACAACCCAGCTTGACTCTTAAGACCACCCGACTTTAACTCACTGACCCAATTTGAAGCGTTGACCCTACATGCCCGCCAAGTCATCTTAACCCGCGCACTGTATTTAACTTATTAGAATCCTGATCAATTTAAATAAGTTCTCCTCAGTGAATGATATCGACATTTTTCACAATCCCCTAAATGTAAATCAAATTAGATCTTAAGCCCTAATGTATAGGAAAAAAACTCAAAAATCACCACGTTAGCACGCTAGGGGATGGCACCCATATGTAGCCGACCCCACGTCATGTAGCCCCTTTAAACGCAACACCCTGTATATCTTGAAGTCAATTGTTTGCCATTTTTTTCCTGATTACATTAAGATATCTTTTTTTTTATTTTAGCAATGAAAACCTTATTTTTTTACTGTTTTTAAATTTAAATAGTAAACGATGTTGTTTTGTTTATTGTATCCATGGTAATTAAGACAGCTGATACCAATCAATAAAAATTGTTAATGATACAAACATGTCATTTCAAACAACATGATAAAATATGTCATAGCCGCGTATATGCCCATTTATTAGAAAAATGAAATTTTGGACGTATAACTTTATTACGCTGTTATGTACGTCGGGACAGAAGAGCGTATGATTCATTAGCTTAATAAATTTAAAAAAATTTTTTAAATAATACAAAATACAGTGCGTTTGAGATAAGAGGGCCACCTCAATTTTATATTTATGTCTTATATATTTGGAAAGAGCAATTAATTTCCTGTACAACAACATAACATATGGATATGGTTGATATACAAAAAATGCAAGTCCGTTCTGCACATACGCGCACATAGTTTTCAACATGGACTCTACGTTTGTCTTAGAGTTAACATTTCACAAAATATTGAATATACTTTGGGCCTTATCAAGCGCAATAGCCAGATTCGAATTAAAGGTTTTGTAGGTCCTATACCATTGGTTCCCATTAGCCACAACGTAATAAAATGCGGCCATGTTGCGTATTTAAAAAAATAGTTAAGCATACATATTATGTTGTATAGAAATTTAGTAATTTGTACATCGTAAAGTAGCTTTCGAATTAACGTGACGGTTATGCTTTTTTTATATTATTAATTTGTACGGACGATTCGTTGTCGATCAAGATTATGATTTTGTTTAGTTAACGTCAATTGAATTATTGATTCTTATTGAGTATTAATTACGGTTTGTAGTATTCGAGTACCCGAATATCAAACGCGTTTTCACGCTCATGCAATTTGCGCAAATTGACTTGTGCATGCCATTTTGTGCAAGTAAATTGGTGCATGAAAACGAAAATTGTTTACTTGCGCAAGCCAGAAAATTTGGCTTGAGTAAAATCTGGATGGCCAGATAATTTGCACGTGGTTGGTGCAAATGCATGAACGTGTAAACGACACACCAATTCGACGCATGCGTAGTAGTCGAGTAAAATTAGACTAATATTTGCTCAAACCTAGAACAAATTCGGGACAAGCAACCGATGTCCGAAATTAGTAGTACCAATAATGCTCTTTAACATACTAAAAGTCCCCATATGTCCGAGGTGCGGAACATCCTGAAAATTGCGCCGCCATCTTGGATTTTCATGTTTTTTGCTAATAACTTTGTTATTATTATTTTTTTCGGAAAAAGTTAGGAAAGGGAATTTGTGAAGCTTTAAAATACGAACCCAATGCTTCTTTATTTCTCGAAATCGATTGGAAACTAAGGGAGTTATGATTTTTTTATTGTATAATATATATCACTATACACGAATAACTTCGCGAATAATTCGATTTATCCGATAGGCGAAATTCATTGGAACTTTATAGACCAAAGAGTCAAAGACTAATTAGGTATTCTTTATCGGTTCAACAATTTTCAGTCCAAATTTTAGTTTACCGCCCCCTCCTGGGTAATATTTTCAAATAACTACCGAATGGATGAGCTTCTCAAACAAGGAGAAGCATTTATATTGAAGTGGTACGGTGCCAAAAAATGCAAAACGCTCGATGACTACCGGTACATCAAGTACAACCAAGTCGTGGCAAGGCAGAATCTCATTACCAATTTCGAGCTAGCAACATTACCTTCTACATCGCATGCTGCTAGATTACATTTGAGACGGGTGTATCTACAGGTCCAGAATTGGATGGGTGAGGAATTGAACCCTAAAGAATTTGGCTGATTTACGAATCAAAACAATGTCTTGGAGCCCGTAAGAATGGAAAAACCCTGTGGACTGGATCTCATTTTGAAAATGCTGTTTTGCGGTTGGAAAGAATCGTGTTCTAATTTTTGTAGGAAGTCGGGGCTCAAATGCACTGCATGTTGCAGGAATCCCGCCTTCATTTTTTATTTCTGATCCACAAAGTACATTAAAAATAAAAAGACCCGTGTGTCTTCAATTTTTATTTGCGAGTAAAATAAACCCAAAATAAATTATTGAAAAGCTGTGTTTTTAGTCCGAATTTGAAACGCTTCAGACTAAATACGTCACAAACCTACAACCAATCACGTAGAAGTGAGCTGGCAACCTTCGCGAGGGTCTGACGTTTGTCACTTTTGACGTTTTGAGAGGGATGTTTAACTGCATCTAGCACGAAAGTGACAAGTGCCTGTGACAGATGACGCAAGTTACAAATGCCATTCTCCTGCAATATTGCCAAGTCGTTATGTCATCTGAATGGTTCTAGGAGCTGATTGGTCGGGCTTATTACGTCACAGAGCCCGCCACAATCATATCGTTTTGAATAAACCTTTAAAACCGCACATGTTCATTATTTTATTGCTAATCAGCCTCTATTTTTAAATAAACTTTTACTGTCCAAAAAAATGATTTATGGTTTCAGGTACACGCTTATTAAATTAGAACTGCGGAATTCAACTATACTGTAAACCCCCATTGTACTGGAAATTTTTGCGGCAACAGCTTAGACCCAGAAAGTGATGATGCTGAACCTTAACCCTAAATTGTCCATTGCAAACAAATATACGTTAATCATGTTTAGTTTTTTAATTAGTTTAGATCAACTACTTATACCAGAAAAGGGGGATGAAGCGAGGGCAGATGGGCGGGGAGAGGGGGAGGGCTGGAGGGGGAAGTAAGGGTAGGGGGGGATATCACACATATCTCCGCTCATGTCTGGGGGAGGGAGGAGTGTTGCTCTGTCGTATAGTAGGTATACACAGCGAATGCTGTATAGTGCGATTATTGATGCAATAAAAAAATCATAACTCCCTTAGTTTTCAATCGATTTCGAGAAATTAAGAAGCATTGGATTTGTATTTTAAAGCTTCACAAATTCCCTTTCCTGACTTTTTCCGAAAAAAATAATAATAACAAAGTTATTAGCAAAAAACATGAAAATCCAAGATGGCGGCTCAATTTTCAGGATGTTCCGCACCTCGGAGGTATGGGGACTTTTAGTATGTTACAGAGCATTATTGGTACTACTAATTTCGGGCATCGCTTGCTTGTCCCGAATTTGTTCTAGGTTGAACTCTAATTTTACTCGACTATAGACGGTGAATAATAATAAACAGAATTGCTGTTCCGACGTGCACGTGGCTTTAATAGCCTGTGTTGTACGTTATTTTGTGTTTTGTTTGTGATAATAATGTCAAAGAAAGAAAAAGAGTTCATGGTACAGTTTATTGAGCTTTATAAATTCTTTCCTTGTCTTTGGAAAGTTAAATCCAAGCAGTACAGCGATAGAAACGACGAAAGCCACAGGCGTATGATAATCTGATTGAAAAAAATTAAAAAATGCGCACACTTGAAGAGAGTGCAAATAGGGAAACTGTGATCAAGAAAATAAATTCCTTGAGAACGACATACAGGAAAGAATGACAATCTGAACTGTACTGTGGACAAATTTGTGCACCAACGTGAAAATGGATGCATGAGTTCAGTGAATTTGCACAAATTAGCATGCACAAGTCAATTTGCGCAAATTGCATGAGCGTGAAAACGCAATATTTAGGTGCCATGCTATTCACTGCCCTTCTTGTTTTTTTATGTTTTTAACTGTTACAGACAAGGCAAAAAGCGTACTTCTAAGCTCGGAAAGGTTGTTTGGACTTGTACTTGAAAGGCCTGTTTTGATACTGATAATAATTTTACAGACTACGAGTTGCTCCCTTTTTTTTTGCAAAAAAATTAAGTTAAATTTCAACGTTGACATTTCAGATCCAGATATTACAGTGTCCTATTTGTAATATTTTGAGATCATTTATGAAATTACACTCGATTATGACCACTATTATTGTTTATGTTCTACCCTGTCAATTATTTTATTTCTTTAGCCTATCAAGACCAAATCAAAGATCTGTTAATCTGCCTTGTTCCCACTGTCGGTAAGTATTCTCTTTTGAAATTTACTAAAGACTAAGTAGCTATTCCATAGACGAGGGTCGTGCATTTTGCAAAAATTAAAATGTGCCACACTAACATTTGCCCGTCCGTCCGTCCACGTTAGTGTCTCAGTACTGCAGTCAGTTCATTTATTGATCAATTTCGCCGGGAAAACGGCAAAATAAATCGTATGCTCTTCTCATCTTAATGATTATTTACAGGTGCTGTTGTACGACCTATTGCGTGACTTATTTGAAATATCTGCGGTATATCGGCAGTTAAAATTCCATCTGTCACTAAAAAATGCCAAGAGAAGTGTAATTATTCTTGGAATAATTCTTTGATTTATCCAATTATCGAATGAAGCTCTGTACCTCTTGAGATGTATCTAATTGCGTCGCGGTCACTAACGAACGCATCTTTTTATTGTGGAAATGAACTAATCGGCATATATTATGATTCATAAGTATTTATAAATATATTTTTTTTTTCGGTTTGGGAGGATATTGGGAGGTAACCTTGACATTATTGTACTACTATCCTGTGCCACCTTCGTGGGTCGCGTGACCACAATGCATCAACGAAATTTCATTTATTATTTATATCGGGAGTGGTTTCATTTGACACCTGGGCCCATCCGAAATAATTACAATGGGCAATTTAATTATATTTTTTGGAGCGGACTGTATGAGCAATAAATTGTCGCGCTATTCCCGTAAAAGTATAACGTGCATATTAGGTGCTATTTACTCATCCTGTTGCTGTAATTAAACGTAAATTGAAACCACAACATATTACCAAATATGGAAGAAGTCCGTTAACCTTTTCCACATGACACATATAACTACATCCCGATTAGGCGTTACGCTACTTCCATCACATGGGACTTATTTTCAAAAATTGTGCGGAAGTTTAGCGGAAAGTAGTAATACTCAAAGTGAGTTATTTTAATTGGTCGCGTAAATTTTTCGGCGTATCCGTAATCCGTAAAAAAAAATGAAATCCCACCTAAAGGCAGTAATTTAGCATCTCCCATTAAACACTCATCTCCCAAGCAGCACGCGAATGTCTTTTTCTCCCCAGGCAAGTCCATCGACAAAATAGCCACATCCTCGTTGCGTTCTCTTGCGCGCCGAATTCGGTCCTCACCAACAGTCTTCGTTCGCAGATTAAGCGACTTTAACTGATCACTTAAAACGCCCGCCATTATATCCGCAAACTCATCACAATGAACCAAACACACCCCGAACGTCAAAACGCGCACGAAATCAACTTTTCAAATAATTATTATTATGCGGTCTCCTCACGGCGATGTCTTTAAAAGAACTACGTTGGTCGGTACCAGGCAAAACTAAATCGAATAAACATTACAAGCCTTGCAAGGCTGAATTGAACTGAGACTACCTACACACGTCTGACGAGATTATTACTCGCGTTAATTATGTTAAAAATGTTTAAATTTGTTGACAGAAACGAAAAGGCGCGATCATAGAAAGCGCGCTGCTGCTGCTTCCAGAAGTGTGCCACATTTTCCCTAAATGGCAAACCAGAAATCAACATCCCGTTCCGTTAATGCAATCATTCACCCGCTATTATTATTGTTTATCCATTTAGTCGGAAGCCACATACGCTTTCAATTACAGTTGTCGCGCTTTTGAAGCGAAAGTTAAATATTTGGTTTTACTTTGGAAAAATTAATGTTTCCGTGTAACCGAATAACGTGCTTGTTTACCGTGAAGATAACGTGCATACTAATGCTAGCTGGCCATGAAGAAACAATTTAACAAATACAACACAGACAAATTATCGACAGCTTGATTAGAGGTTGCGACACGACAATCAGTGCTCTTGTGTCACATCCATTATGAATAATATTGAACAAATTAAAATGAAAGATTTCTGATTTGTGGACGTCGTCTTCATCGGCGATAATTTATGGAAGAAGAATTAGTTTAGGACCAGCACTGACGAAAAAAGTTGACAATATGAGCCCAAGTGTTCCGATTTTGCGATTTCTATAGGTATATCACAAATTCTAAACTTATAAGGTCCTACGCTATTTCACAAATAAAAATGACATTGAATATTGGAACAATGGAAACTGAAATTATACTTACATCACTTCAACGTCACAAATGCATGTTTTCTCGAAATGGCCTGCACACAAAATAAACGCAAACCCTTGCCAAAATCGCTCTTTCACTTATATCTCTCAAAATCTCATTAAAACTCCATAGAAAAGGGTAGTCATCCATTTCGTTCCTTGAAAACCCCTTTAAGCTATTTAAATGGCATGATAGATCGTACGGTCATTTGAAATCTGATTCGATTGGCAGGAAGAATATTGTGATCCCTCACTTAAAGCTCATTGTAAATAGTCAGATCTCTTGTTAATTTTCATTGGCTTCATCAGAAAATTTGTGACTATATGAAAAATGCATATCGTTTATTTCTGGTTGTACTTGTATGAGATTCTCGAATTGCACCATTTATTTTATTTATTTTTGCATATCTTCCATATTTTATATTCTTTGCATTTACACTTAAACTTGTAAATGTTGCATATTTTAAGATGTATTTAAATTTTTGCTAGTTTTAATCGATTTTGATTTGAATTTTTAATACATTTTTGCGGATTTTCGTAACGGACGTGATATGAAACATAACATATGTACTGCAATAGCAGGAAGGAAGATTTATTGATTTAATTGATGTTTAATTTCTTCATTTCCAAACTACCTTCTCTTTCTCTACGGTGTCAATGCGTGATATTGTGGAAAATTTGGAAATTTCTCGCAATATTTTGTCGGCCCTTTTTAATGCGCCTATACTTCTGTTGATGTAGAGAGAAGTTTTTCTGCTTAGTGATTATAAATTAAGTCGTAGCGACAGGAGGCAATCATTTCTTGCATAACATTTAGAGAAAGATCTTATTGCTAGTGATACTTGACAATATACCTGGTCCCACCGCCTCTCTTTATCGTAATTCCTTTTTTCTTGGAAATTATGCAAGATAATATACAATTTTGCATATACATCAAACTGGTTGCATATTTTGCAGTAATTTTCTGCATATTTATACGCATATTTTATCATTTTTTTTTGTTCATATAATTCACAGCTCCAATTATCAGAAATGCTTGAAACCTGTATGCACTGTAGGAAGGGAGAGGGAGGGGTTTAACTACTATTTTCAAGGGAGGGTATGGCGGGAAATGATTGGAACACGATTTTTGACTTCGTAACTTCGTTTGGACTATTTAGGAGATGAACCTATCAAAAATCCCCATCGGTAGCCCTTGAGCCAGGGGGAGAGGTTGGGTTTGAAGTACCCATTTTTAGATTTTTCGCTTATATCTCGGAAACTAGCGACATGACACAAAATGATACAAAAAAGAAAGCTTCAAGTTTTATTCTATCAAGTTTTCAATATCTTGTATAGTTTTCGAGATATCCGCTCTTGAAAAAAAAATCATTTTTGCAATTCAACAATGCACCAAAAAATAAATGCTTGGTGCCAGTGGGATGTTTTGATGCCGCATTCAACGATGTGTGAGAAAGTGACTGGATCGAGTCCTGAGGTCTCTAAAGTGGGTGAAAAAGAGATAGTTTTCCTTAAAAAAACCATCGCGGCTTTCAACAAAAACATCGGTGCTGCGATCTGCATATGAAGTTCAATTTTAAGAAGAATTGTTTCATTTGTGGAGTGTACATTCAACTGAGAATAGTCAAAACAAAAGAAGGAAGGTACATCCAGTCCTCACTCATGATTTCCGTAAGGTATGTATGCCTGAAGCCACTGTAAGGAATGATATTTGGAGTGTTTGCCGGTGATTTTAACCTAGTTGCAGAAGAGGGAGGGACTAAAAATCTCGATGCAATTACTGGGGAGAAATCTGTATGGAAAACTATAAAAGCTTATTAACTTTAAGTATGTGTCTCCTTTGATAGTTTCTGTATTATGGATACAGACAAATAAATCCTACGCGATGCTGGTATGAAGAAATGAAGAAAAAAATACAGTACAGGGACTAAATACAAAAATCCGCCCAAATCATTAGGCATGATATTTAGAGGGAATACCTCTTCTTGACTTCTTTAAAAATACAGAATTCCAGAATCCTTACTCACTTTTGTAGAAAGTTTGATGGTCGTCCATGCCATAACCTCAGTACTTTTACTTCTTCAATATTGAGTGGCCTTTCTGTTTTCCTCCAAAGGAAATGCGGCTCTATACGATTACATGCACAAATGTTGGGAATGCCCGCTCTTCTAAATGCTCAACCAAGTGTCAAACCGAATTCATTAGTACGAACCCCGGAAAACATTGAAACAGTGCGTCAAACACTCAAACAGTTGAAGCGAGCCCTCGTCGTTCGGCTGTGTGACATGCTCGTGCTCTTCGCATGTCGCACCGATCAGTTCCAGATTTTACATTTGGACCTGCATTTTCATCCGTATAAGCTGATATTTGTCCAACAATTGCAGCAAAACGACTACGGAAGACGATTCAGAGTTGCAGAAACAACGTTGGAAAACATGACTGATGATATTGTTTTGATTATGAGTGACGAAGCCCATTTTCATTTGTCAGGAGTGGTAAACAAGCAGAACTTTAGGTATTGGGCTTTTGAAAATCCACCTCAACTCCATGAAAAACCTCTACACAGCGAAAAATTGACTGTTTGGTGTGGCATTAGTCGAAACTTCATTATTGGCCCTTACTTTTTTCGAGAAAACGTTTGAACCGTCACTGTCAATACAGATCGTTACCTAACGATGCTGCGTGAGTTTTTTCTGCCACAATTGAGAAGACGACGTATCAACCTCAACACAGTATGGTTTCAACAAGATGGGGCGACAAGCCATACATCGAGAGCAGCTATAGAATTTCTGAGGCAGACCTTCCCTGAGCGCCTCATTTCGTTGCGTGGAGATGTGGAGTTGCCTCCTTGGTCATCGGACCTGTCACCTTGTGACTATTTTTTACGGGGCTACCTAACGTGTATACATAAACAAACCACATACACTTGAAGCCCTGAGTGAAACAATAACACAAGAAATTCTAACGGTACCACGTTTAATGCTTCAGAGGAGTATGGACAACTTCTCACAACGTTTACAGGAGTGTCGAGTGACAAAAACGGACAGCATTTAACAGATGTTATTTTTCGTACGTAATCAATGTTTTAGTTTTTTCCTCTTTAATTTTTATAATGGCAACATCTAAGGTACCTACACATTAAAAAAAAAAAATTTTGAGTTTCGTTTAAAAATGAGTGTGTAACTGTTATTTCAAATCATCCATACCTCCCTGCCCAACCCTGTACAAGACACGATATTATAGTATAGACAACGACTAACAAACACAGACGGACGGACGGATAGAAAGTCCAAATGACCAAAATTGAATCCCTTGACCACAGTCTACCTATTACTGAAAACAGAATTGGAAAATTCGAAATCATTCGCGAGTTATCATGTACACAGACGGAAGGACGGATGGACAGAGTGTCCAAAATCATGAACGAGCTGGGCAGATCGTTAATAAGGAGCCATCAACGACGATTAAATTTATTCGTGCCACACTTTCGTGGCACCAAGGAACTAGAAACAACCGTCGGTCACTGTTGAAAGAATAAAAACAAAAATTTATGGCACATTAAATAAACGGTAATACAATACACTTGTAATAGAGAAAATAGCTGGTAAATGATGATTAGAAACAGTAATTTCGTCCAATCGTAATTTATGGCGTGCGTCACTCCCAGCGATTAAAAAATTAGACACGGCTAAACATAATCTTTAATTCGAGCACGATTTATTGGCCGCCCGGAAGCTAATTTTAAAGCCTGAAATGAAACAGAGTTACGCACTCTTCTTTCAAACTGTCGCGCTATGGGCGTTCAGAGATGTCATTGAGCATTAATTATAATCGAAATCGGATGGCATAAACGAAGTGCAAATATTACAAAATTTGGTCAATGGGTTATAGCACAATATCGTTTACGCAGATGAAAATAGAAGTTTATTTCAGTTTTTAAAGTACAGGTGTTTTGACATCATAACTATATAAAACCTCGTATTATTACGCGTGTGGGAGACTTTTGATATAATCACATCCCACACAGGCTCTCCACGAATTTTTTAAATAATATGTAATTATGCCAACACAATCTGCCAGAAGAATCCTACACTCTAGCACGATATAGTTACATGTACAAATCTTGGATTAGCAATTGCTAAAGATCTTAATTATTTGATTGATGATTGCAACTGATGACGTTGAAACTACTTTTTTTTTTACTTACCAGCTCTGAAGATTTGACCGCACCCATCGCATCGGGAAGCGAATTGCTCATCGTAACACCGCCCACAGTAAATTCGTTCACCTTTTGATCCAAATTGCTTATCGACTAGGGAATCTCCGCAAGTTGCACATAGGAAGCAAGCTTCGTGCCAATGTTTGTCTTTGTACGACAAATCCTAAAACAAAAATGATTTTGATACACGTGACAATCATCGTCTACACTCAAATATCAAATAGTGCTCCTCAAAAGTAATCTGGTATCAAAGCGGCATTTAAAAACTTATTTTTGCTTTTAAGACGAAAACAAGTTAGGAATTTTGTAAACGCGCAAAAGCACCTCACGATTTTTTTCAAAAATAATTAGTAGTCGAACTATACAGTGCGTTCGAGATAAGAAGCTCACCTCAATATTTCGTTTCTTTGGCGAGATACGAGACATTTGTCAAATATAATTATATACCCGATCGCATATTGAAACTTTCAGCATCACTTCCGGCTGCACAACAAAATAAAATATGCATATGGTTGATACACAAAAAAGGAGAAATTCATGATTCAATATTTAGAAAACTTATTAAATCTAGCATGTCGTGTACCATATTACACAGAAAAGACGTACATCAACCTGATCCATGTTTCGATTTGAAGATTTACTTTTGCGCGATACGATCTCCGCGCATCCTGACAGCACACGGCATGCTAGATTTCATTACTTTTCTAAATATTGAATCACATTTCTCGATTTATTTGTATATCAACCATTTATGCATATTTTATGTGATCGTACAGGAAATTGATTGCTCTTTTCAAATATGGTAAAAAGTATAGGCATTGCATTTGAAAAACAAAAGTTGCATCGATTTCCCGTTAAACCAGAACTGATACCAGAAACTCACTATGCCATCGATCATCGGCTAGCGCTAGACCGTAATGTCACATATATTATATATTTGTCAATTTTTTTGTATCACGCCAAATAAACCCTCTTATCTCGAACGCACTATTTACCAAATAAATATTTTTTGTTTGATTTTGCATTTGAAGTTCTTAGTTAAAGGATTTTTATGTGGTTATTTTTCGTGGTTTACGATTCATGATCAAGTAGGCCGTATCTTCGCCAATGTGGTTTTCGTCATAGCATAAGTTTGGTGCTACTGGTATTGATAAAGTAGATGACTATCTCAGCTAAATTCATTTGTCTGCACCACCGATGATTTTGTCCAAGAGAAAGAGTAATAAGAATTTTTGTGTAAACTTGACTTAGAATCGAGTTTTTCGAAACAACCATTCTTATACCATGTATCCAAGATAAAAATGACAGCACGAAAATTTCGGATACCGTCAAAGTTCCGGATTTGTAACTTTTACGGTTTCCGAGATCCCAACACTATCCATTTTCATTTGGACACATGGTGTATGTACAAACACATGTTTCTGACAAATACACATTCAGTAGGTATGTAAAAAAATTGGGTGGTACAGGGGATCAAAACAAGCACTTTTTCCAAATAAACCGAGAGTCCAAAGTGTTTCATTTGGCAGCCACTCTCATAAAAGTGGCGAAAGTTGCATTTCTTCTTTAATTTTTTTCTCAGCAACCATGATCTATGAGGTATGCCCTTTCCGATTTTGCAAAATTTCCACCACGAATGGGCGCGCCTCTAAATGGGGGTTAATTTGTTGTTATTTGGGACATTTTCAACTAACTACATGTGAAATTAGATGAATCACTAGTAGGCGGGGGATTCTTTCTGATCCGAAGGACCCATTTTCAAATGGGTATAACTTTTGTTTGAAAAATGATTTTAAAAAACTGTTCCTTAACTCACCAAGTCTTTACGTAACAAATTTTTTTTGAAGATTTTCAAAAACTAATTTCAAATTCGTGATTTTCATTTAGGGGTGCGCCTTTTAGTGGTAGGAATTTTGAGAAATTTTTACAAAATCGGAAAGTGCATATCCCAAAATCGGCCGCCAGTGGCGCCAGTCTTTGTAACTCTTATGGTTGCTGAAAGAAAAAGTGCTTGTTCTGATCCCCTAATCCGTCCAATTTTTCAATCTTTGAAGAATTTTTGTGAGTGATCGCCGAAAGGCTTGTAAAAGTTTCCAGAGCTGCTGCAATTTTTCAAAGTAGCAAAAATGTCAAATGTGCAGATTTAAATTTTAGGGTCACTTTCATTGACATTCTGTATGCCCTCGTGTATGCCTTTATGTGGCAGTTTTTGAGTTATTGACGTAAATAACAAACAGATCAAAAACAACACAAACATAACATAAAAAAATAACACTGTTTCACATTTGATTCAATGGACATAATAAAACGATTCCTTCCAAAGCCTACTACACCTATAATGACAATTTCTTTCAAAAAATGCCAATAACTCAAAAACTACAGCATGTTAATAAAAATGGGCCTAAAATTTAAATCTACATTTTCTGGTATTAGAAATAGTAGTTGCAATTTGGAAAACTGGCGTTTTTGACATTTTTTGATTGCTAATTGAAAAATCGCAGCAGTCCCTTTTCAAGACTTTCGGCGGTCACTCAAAAAATTCCATAGACTTTAAGGATTCGTTTATACAAAGCACTAACTTCCCACGTAAAGATATGAATTTTTGAATGGACCCTTGCATCTTCAAATTTTTGGAGAAAAATTGACATATGTCAAAATTATGACAGGTACTTAAATCTTAATTGAGTTTAGAATAAAATAGCGCATTTAGAAAAAAATAAAAAATTATTTTAATTCAACTCGTAATGGTCGATTATGGTCTAAACCAAATTTCAAGTTTCTATTTCGCCTGCAAGTTAAAAAACTAACGAACGGGGTACGTGCGTCACTAAGTATAGTTCAAGTCATTTTCTTGCAAATAAATAAATCAAAATACCCTTGGATACGTAGCTTTCATTTTCAGGGAGTCTATGTGATGGTTTTGTCCGTCGGTCTGTTTCCCGTCTAACTCGAGAACGAAGAGAGACAGAGCCGATGTCAAACCTTCGCTTATCAATTTCTACGAGTTCAAGGATCGTGCTATTGATATGGGCCTGATTAAAAGTTATGTTTCCGAATGCGAGCTGTCAAAAATTGCCCTACTGAATTCCTATCTTGTTTTATATTTCCACGTTCTGCTTCAATCTCATTTAAGATATGGAATCACTCAATTACCGCTGTCCATTTATTATGTTCATACTAAAACAAGATACATACGAAGAATTGCATGCGATTTTCAGTAGGGGAATGTTTTGACACTCAGCTTACATTGGGAAACACGACTTTTAATCCGGCTCATATTTAATAGCACTAATCCTCGCAGAAATCGATCGGAGAAGGTTTGACATCGCTGCCTCTTTACGTTCTCGGATTACACGAGGAAGGAGGAACAGACGGACAAACGAACCGACAAAACCATCACATGAAAGGAATTTCTTTCCTAAAACACTAAACCTACTACTACACATACACTAACCTGAAAGCGTTTTTGCACAGTAATTGGCAGTAGATTCAAAGCAAGACGTTAGCAACAGTGGAACAGAAATCATTTACAAGGCAACTCGGACAGCCAAATGTTGTAACAGTTCTGACTTAAGGTGTTCTTCATTTTAACTGTTTGTTGTTTTGATGGACAGCTACTCGTTTGAAATAAATCAAGCTTCAATTTATTCAAATGGCGAACCAAGCAAAACTATACAGCGTTCGCATCTCCAGATGCAGTATGGGGTTTTATGGACTAAATTATCTGTTAGTAATTTGCGTCATACTTCGATAACGCATCCTTATTTCTCACCGCAATGATGCCAAACTGACATATGATTGAATTAAAGTAACTAAAATACAACATAGGCGCTTATTCTCCAACGCGTAACGATGTTACAGAGCGGTTATCGGTTGGCAACGACTTTCTCTGTTCAGTATTACTGCATATAGATGCCGTTCAAAATCATATCGTTACCATTACGATATCGTTTATTAACGACAATATACAGAATAGACCCCATAATCTGCTTGTGCTATCATTGTTACGTTTAGTAATAAGTTTGGCAAGCATACTATATGTTCATAAGCACCATACTGCACCTACAGGTGCGAACGCGCTGTAGATATCAATTGCATCGAGCATTTTTGTTATAAACATTCTCGGCTGTCCTCATTTTAAATTTTCTGTTCAAAAAAATGGCAACCCAGGTCCTTTAATTTGGTTCCAAAGATTGAAGAGTGCAAGAGAAGACCATACAGATGGAAAACCTGATTAACATTTTTAGACCTTTTAGTTTTTGTCTAAAAATGTCCGAAAGACTTTTGAGGAAAGATCTCCGTAACGATAATTTCATAATTCTTTTAGCATCTGGACGAAGATTTCGATGGAACTCTTCAGATTCAGGTTAGGCACCTTTTCTGAGATTTTTACAACATTAGTAAAAAGAAGACAGAATACCTCACGGGACGGGCAAACGAGCAGACATAATGACGCAATTTTACTTTTGTACAATGAGCACAAAATACACTGTAATCTAAAGCTTGGTTAATACAGGATGGCCCAACGAAACTAAACTTAAAAATGAATTCTCGAAAAAAAAAACTGATCATATACCTAATTTTCACTAATTACCAATCTCTTAGCCGAATGGCTGCAGACGGTAGCAATGAAGTGTCGAGCGAACAGTCGATTATGAAACTAGTTATTCCACTAACGTCAGTCAAAATACGCCCACTGTCTTAGTGTTCAATTTCAAAAGAAAAGTCCATTACCTCCCAACGCAAGAGTTCCCTCTTCATTCATATCAACCCCGCGAAATTAAAAAATCATTTTAATTGCCACAATTTTGAAGTGCATCTAAATTAAGCTTTGGTAAATATGCCAAGTATCATGTAGGTCACCACCTGTTCACAAAGTGAAAGAATCGATAGAGTGTACGTTTTGGCAGCAAACCTTAAAATTGTCGCGCGGTGATACCCTATTTTTATAAAATCGGAACAAGCAACAAAAAGTGATCTGTTCCAAAACGAGAAATTCGTGTTTTTTCAGACGTCTAACTAAATCCAAAGCATTAGGGTGATAGAAAATTCAATTTCAGCAGCGAGGAATTCAAATAAAGGAACGGCACTTTCGCATCTTCTCCACATACCCGATTTAACAGAAAGGCAATAAAGTTGAAGAGTTAGTAGTTGACGTAAATAGATTTTTGCCTCCGCCGAAAGCAAAATGGCCGCTGATGCATGCATTATTATGTAGTGATATTTTTAGATTTCAATTACAAAAGTGCAACCGAACCTACCTTAGAATCGATACCAATTGTTTTGCTGCATTTTTCGCAACTGTTCGCGAACACGGTTTCGTAGCATTGGACGCAGTAAGGGTGCTCGTCTCGAAGAACGTACCGTTGTCCGGTTAGGCTTTCGTCGCATTGCCAACAGCAGAAGTGTTGTCCATGCCAATCTTTATTCATAGCCTTCGTGTACTCGCCACTAAAAATAAGCTGAAAGAAAAACGGACGTAATTAGACATAATTTTAACTCTAAAAATAAGCTCGGAGATGAAATGAGCTCTATTACATCAAAATCAACGAACACTTTGGATGTTTAGGGACACAATTTAATTAATATAATTTGGACGAACTCCCAACTCCAACATTTTGCACATCACTACATAAAGCCCAAAAACACATAGTAAACACTTAAAAACTGTACCTTATTAGTCGGGGTACGCGTGGTAGAAATTCGAAAAAGGGCGCATTTTCGAATCATCACCACACGTACCCCCTATTTTCCACCCCATTGGTGGTACGTTCAATTTCTGTAATGGTAACATCGCCGCGGTCGTTACTTTCGCGTCGTTTCGTTGTGGTCTTTTTAACTTTGCGAGTCTTCTTCTCGGTGATGGTGTAGTTGCTTTGCAGATCCACGTCTCCCATTTTGACACACAAACTGTTCAAACTCTGGGCGAAGACTGAATTGTGCCAGATGGGTAAAAGAGCAAAGCATACCGGTGGTATTTTTAGAAAATGATATGGAACGTAGTGCCGCGTGCAATATATTCGAGAAATTTTGAGGTGGGTCTTGACGATATCGATGAAAATATATCAATTTTCGCATCATGTGTGTTCAATTACGAACGAGTTTAGAGCTCTATTTTTGAAAAAATACGAGGGAATTATCGTCAAATTACGCGCTCGAGTATTATAAAAAATGGCGAATTTGGTTTCATGAATGCAAAACGGATGAATTGACGCATTTGATTAATATCTATGTATGATAGAGCCACAAAATGTGGGACGAATGCCAAGGATCTCATTTGCCGGGCAATAAAAGTTCAAAAATGTATTCGCTCAGTTGTAACCGAAATTTGAAAATGATTCACTTTATGAGATTTTTTGGTTGTAGTCTTGTAGAGATTACGCAAGCTCTTTCGTAATTTATATAAGGAGACAATTCAAAATTAGAAAAATGGATCGTTACTTGGCACCAATTTTTATAGCAAAATTAAATGTCATTTATGTTTTGTTTTCATAGTTGCATCTTCTAGAATGATTTCGTGTCCTAAAGCGCCATTTTCATCAGGTTGTAACTACAGGTAGTGGGTTGGTACGATTCAACCCCCAGCCAAAGAACCAGTCAGACGCGTACTTGGTACAAGCATTTGCTAACCGTATAGATTTCAAAACAATTACTAAGTATGAATTAAAAAAAGCAGATCGATGTCAAACATCGCGAAAAATCTCTTAATTTTTTGTAACTGTAGTATTACACACATCCCAATTAACAAGTGTTGACATGTTGCCAATTTTACAGATATTAGCAGGAAGGTCATAACCGGCAATCGGTCTGTCAATTTAGAACATAGTTGATGTTTCGTATCTCAAACGAACAGTAATTTTAACCGAAACAATTTTAACGAGGTACCGCCATAGTTAAGGAACTATTTAGCGAATTTATCGCAAATTTAAATCAAATCATAAATAATGTTCTTTATACGAAAAACTAAAAAAATACCACGACAGTGTCTTATTTTCATCATTCAATTTTTGACTTTTCTCCCAAAAAAAGTGTTTGTTCTCCGGAAATTTGGGGCCCACTTTCTCTCTTGTCCAAACCATACACTATTGCGTAATGTATCGATAGTATACAAGGAAATCCGTTAATACTTCTTAGAGAATGGCAATAGATAATTTTGAAAAAATGTATACCTTTTTTGTAGTACGAATATGAAATTGATATCCGTGTTGTGAACATCAATGGAAGAAACGTAGTAAATCATTTATATTTAAGTTGCTTTAACTAAGGCACATCTGGTCAAGTTTGCGATAACGCAAAAGTGAATTAAATTCAAGGAAATGCACATCTGATAGTTTTGAAGCTGTGATTATTAAAGCTATTGGTGATTGGCGAGGTTTCTGAAATTTTATTAAAGAAGGTGTAGTGAGAGTGGTGGTTCTTTAAAACACTGGAATCAACGTAAAAACGGGGCTCCCGGTGTCGCGACGCTTGAAGAGCGTGTACATTTTTTACGCTACATTTTCGGGCAGTCGGCACTATTTGTTTATGCGTCATTTTTGTAATAAATTTGTGCAGACGCAAATTGTGTGAGAAGTTTAACGCGTGTTGTCCGATTTCAGAAAAAGTTTCGTTGAAATAAAAGTCTAGCAGTTGTAGTCCCCAGTGAGGCCTTTCGTTAAGGTTCTTTTCTTATTAAAACTTAAAAGTTTTCTACCGTCCGAACAGCTCCCGAAAATTTGTCATCTTACTCATAACGCCAGTTTTGTTTGTCATATAATTCTGTCTTATAAAGAAAAGTGAAGTTCAGGAACTGTCCACATTTGTGTGCGCCTAGTATCGCAAATCTTTTACGACCAGATTATTTGAATTATTAGAACAAAGGACCAATGATCAGGACTAACGATCCGTCTTGTCCATTGTTTTAAGTTGTATCGTCACACGCTCGCGTATTATCAGTTGCGGTATCGATATAGTGTTGTCACTGATCATCGATCCTTTCGGAAACGGATCTTAAGAAAAAAAATCTAAGTAATTTAAGGATTTCTTATTCTAATTGTCGCCCGCCTGCGTGTGGGGTAATATGTCTAAACAAACTTCGTAAGCTTTTCTTTCTTTCATGTGTTTCGGAATTAATTTTTGTTCTTGTCAACCAATAATTGTATGTTTACTCGCATACAAAGTGATACCCAGTTTTTATTTGATTCCTAGGGTGGGATTTAAGCTACAAATTAACGATTTGATAATATGTCCGGCTACGTTAACAATTCGCCTTTTTGAAGGTAGGCATTAATTAATTACGCGTACGACGCAGTGATTCACGGCAACAGAGGTCGAACAGATGAAGGAAATGATGGGAAAGATGCAAAGGTATTGGGGAAAAAAAGGAATGGAGGTAAATGTAGAAAAGTGGAAGATGATGAGATTTGGGAAGGAGGCTGGAAGGAAAGCACAATGGAAATAAAGGGAGGAAAGCATAGAAAAGTTAAAAAAAATTAAATATTGAGAGTACCAAATGCAAAGAAACAATAGCGCAGATAAGAGACTTTAGGAGAAAGGGCGTGGTGGCGATGAGACAGGTGTGGAGAATTGGCGAAAGGGATGCAGAAAGAAAGCGAATTAGTGAAAGAATGCTTAACAACGAGCATGAACGTAAAAGGAACGTGGGAGGAATAAAGAGAAAAATGTTATGTAAGATGGGTACGGACGCGCCGACGCGACGTCGAAAAGAGTAGAAGAAAGGATGAAAAATGAGCTGGCAAAAAGGGATTTGGATGCACAAATATAACAAAAGAGGGTGAAGAGAGAGAAAGTGCACGAGGAGTAGTAGTAAAGATCTAATACACGTGTCAAAAATTTAATAAACAATCCACCTCGTTTTGAAACGTCAAGTTCTCGCGAATTTTCCGAAAATCTTACAAATAGAAATGATTTTCCACTAAGATTGCAATTTTACGGTAGTTTGAAGCCTTTGGTATTCCATGTATTTTGTATAAAATCATTCAATCATCAAAGTCTCTTTTGGACCGTAAAACATAAAATTCTGTTTTTTTCCTGTTCCCGTTTCCGTGGGAATTCGGAAAGTGTTTTCCTAACTCAGAAACTTTCGCGGACCTACGCCCAACCATTCCCCAAAATTTCATCGCAGCCGGATGGACGGTTTAGATAGGGATAGGAGACAGACAGACCTCAAAACATTCATTTTTGTTTATATAGATAATAGCAGACCCGATGAACATTGTATCGCCTATCTCGGCGAACCTCGTATGTAGGGGCAGATCGATATTGTCTAACATTTCCATATAATGCGATTTACAGTGTGCACATTTTAAATCCTTCGAGGTTTTGTGAATTAAGAGATGCCGTTTCAGGACACGGTGGTGATGTGTTGCAAAATCACACTGTGCACATTTCAAATACTTGAAAGTATTGTGATTTAACACATGCCTACATAATTTTCTGCTACCGTCACATATGAAGTCTACAACGGGTTATGCGCAGATGAGTAATTTAGTTTGCAGAGAAGCTAACTACCTTCGTGGGGCACTAATAGAATATGGGGGTGGGGGTGCGTGATCTTCTTACGCGTCGGGTACAGTAGTACGTTGCATAACGATAACCACATTTCCTTTTGTATTTCTTCGTTATTTTAATCGTTACTCTGCTATTCGGGTCGGAGACGAATCCAACAAATCAACCCAAAATTTGATTGAGGAAGCAGGTACATGGATTGAGGAGAAAAATAAAATTGGTTCTGTTGGAAAAAATAGATTGGGTATGCCCAGAGCCAACTTTCTTGTTCAGTTTCGAAAGAACGGGGGTAGGCACAATGGACCTCTGGTCTCGTGTACCTAAGTGCTGCCCGGTTGGGCTCCCCTGCGAATAGAATAGAAGGGAAAGTGCTTCCTAAAAAATAAATTAATATAAAGGTGCAATGAAGTTATTAGGCATCCACAGACTTAAATTGTTTATTTGTGACATGTTTGTGACCAAATTCTCCTGAAATTTTAGCAATTTACTCTTATAAAAGCAAATTAAAATCAGGTGTCAGTAGCTAATGTTTTCGGACAAAGACTGTTGATGTGGAAATGCGCTTTTTGTAAATCGTTTACGATACTTTTTTTAACTTGTTTATTATTTTGGCGACATACTGAAAACAGGTGACGTGTAAGTATTAGAATTGTTCCGTTTTACTAGAATTTTTCTACATGCGAAATGACACAATACGGAAACCCAAAGGAGATGCTACAAAAAGTAATCCTTGGATCTAAAAAATATTCTGGAAAACTGCTGAGCGAAATGTAGGTTTGTTTAATTACATACAATTTATTTTAAATTTCAAGGTTTAGTGTAAGCATACAATCTTGGCTGTGAAAACAATCGCGTTAAACAATCAAATTTAATTTAAACACACACGCGTCAGCAAAAATAAATTATGCATTGGATATGATCGTTTTGCGACATTTGTCACGGACGTACATATACAAAGATGTCGATCAATGACAATGTTCTTTATGCAGGGAAAAATTAGGATAAACTGTATCCCAAATGCACAACGTACAAATAACAAATTATGCCATCATTTTACCTTTTATTTGGAATAAACTACCGAATGTTTGTTTATCTTAGCTGCCTGTAATACAGACAATCCAATTTCGATTGAGCTGGCAAGTTGTTCCAATTCACCGTTGATCTTTAACGATTACTGTAAATAACGTTTATAAATAGGATATTGTATTTACCTATAATGTCTAGGTCTGGAAACTGCACGTGATCCCGTAATTATGGATAAACAGTAATCAAAAGTAAGTATAAAGCAACAAAAGCCATGAAACGTAATATTCAGTATAGCATGAATATGTTTTGTCAGTCAGTAAGTTAGTAGGGCGGAAGGACAATATTCAGTTTTTTTAATAGGTTCATTGTATATAATACAAAACTTTATTTTATAGCAGAAATCCATCATTATGAAACTTTTGACACTCCTGATTCCTGAATTCAATTAAACGTCAAAAATAGCAATTTTATTTCGTGCTCCGTGTACCATTATTATTAAAATGACATGTCATTATTAGAATGCACAACCGTTTGTTTCGCTTTATCAACCCTTTCCGTTAAAGTTACCACTTTGTCTACTCTAGACTAAGCCTACTCATTTAAAATTTATGCCACGTGCGAGATAAGCAACGCAGGTGGTTATCAGTTCGGGCGCCGGTCATGGAATTTGGAGTACCGTCGGGAATAACGATGTTGAAAGTAGATTGGAAAGTAAACGATGGTTTATCGGGTTTTTTTAAAGAAAGCGTCACGCTATTTTGTACCGGTAGTCTAGCCGGTGGGAGATGAATAAATATTTTTTTTTATTTTTTCGCTCATGCCCCGAAAGCGGCGAGTTATATTAACATTTTCACTACATGGAAGCTGATTTTCCACAAATTTTACCAATTCTGAAATGTTTCTTCGCCTTTATTTAGTTAGTTACACATTCCTTTATGTCCTCTAAACCTTTGTTTGTAAAAAAAAGTCCTCAATAAAGAGAATTAAATTTCTTTTGAAGAAATAGGATTTATTTTTAACTGTACAGAAGTTTTTGTTGGTCAAATTTCCTCACTTTATATTTGTTCATAATTTTGGGGCTGTAACGCATCATGGATTTCCAAATTCGTGTTGCTAGTTGCAAACATTCACAAAATACAGAATCGAATGCAATGTGATACTAAGTAATGTTTAGAGAACGGAATGTCGGAGAAGGGTACTCGCAAAGCGCCATTGCAACGTCTGGGCGACACGTACGAGTGTGCTTTGGTTAATGTTTAAGTTTGAAGGGTGAAGTGTCAGAAAAGAGTACTCAGAAAGAGAAAGTAGGAAATCTAAACGAAAATTGGTGGCTAGTGAGAATATACGAAGCGCGGAATATTGTTTTGGTTTCAAGCCACATTGTTCGAGCCTCGGTTAGAGCGCTTGTAGCGTAGTGTTTTTCGCCAGTTTTGGGGGGAAAGATTTTGTTAACAAAAGAGGCTAAGAGAAATCGCTGAAAATTATTTTCAAGTTTCTAGGTTTGCCACTAGAGGGCGTACGATTCATGGTTAAGTAGAAAATGATTTTTTCCTAAAATATACCCAACAAACATGCATAAAAAATACATGCATCGTAATCTTGTATGAATTTTGGATCATTTTGATGGAGCACATTCCGCTAACTCATAAAATATGTGAGGTGGGGAAAGAGAACATCTCTTTACGGAGTTGAATGTAACTTCGGTTTAGGTTAACCGATTTCACATAAGTGGAAAGAGCTTCGTGTAATCAAATTTTACAAAGTCGAGTCTGTTTAGTAAACGTGATGAGTGGTAGAGGCCGCGGATTGATATTAATATAAACTTTGCAGGTTTTCTTGAAAATTCAAAATTCCCCATAAAAATATAATCAAATAAAATGAAAAAGTGATCAGTGTAAACCGCATTTTGATATCTGTTTCCTAAGCATAGATGGCGAAAATACGCCCATTCACAAATTTAAATTTCCATACTTATATTCACCCCAGTTGGCTTTGAAACAAATGAACATATAACAAGATATAATAAAAATAGTAATTAAAAATAACTGGACTTTCTGTCCGTCCGCCCGTCGGTCCGTCTATGGACAGGATATCTTCCGAACGGTTTCGAATTTTCCAATCCTGTTTTCAGTCAAAATACTGTATTTTGTTTATCATTACTTAAGGAACAACTGATTAAATGTTCAGTGACCCAGGAGCTCGTTTGCTATGTTTGTTACAGGTTTATTAACGAGCGACAAAAAGCGAGTTTATGACTTTGGACTTTCGGTCCATCGGTCCGTCCGTTCGTCTGTTTTTAGCAATAGGTAGACAATGATTAACCGACTAATTGATTAAATTTTGATCAATATTCGTCAACCGGAAGTGACTTTGTCGCTCGTTGTCTATATTGGTACAGTTTATTTTTAGTACAGTGGTGTATCCGAGGGTGTATCCATCAACAGTAGAAGAGAAACTCTCCCCTCCTTATCGGTGCATCCCTGCCCCCACCCTTCATATTTAATGAGCTAGATCAATATGTGTAGTATCAAAATAATGCAAAATTCGTACAAGATTTCGATACATGTATTTTTATGGAAATTTGTGGATATATTTCATGAGAAAAGATCATCTTTTTTTACTTAACCATGAATCGTATGCCATCTAGCGGTAAACCTAGAAACTTGAAAATATTTTCCAGCGATTTCTCTTGGCCTATTCTGTCAACAAAATGTTTTTCCCCAAACTATGCAATTAACGGTTCCATAGATATGGCCTGTGATCTTTATTAATAGAACACCCTGAATATCGTAGCTACCTAATCCAGCTGAGCAGTTTGGCAACAGGCGGTAGCGGTTCTGAAGGAAACATCTCGCATCCCATTCATTAGTTTAATTCAGTATCATAATTAGAGATCAAACTAAACGAAAAGATGAAGCTAGATCACTGGTGGATTGGAATAGACCCAGATAGCTCCAGTCACCCAACTCAATTTTACATACCATACCACTAAGTAAATACTAGAGAACGCCATATACTATAGCACTCTCTGTGATTTACCAAATGAAAACGTAATCTTACATAACTTTTTATCCATACTCGTATTTTTGAAATAAAAAGCAATATTTACTGCAGATGCAGCATTCATTTGTTTGGGGATGAAGCCCAAAAATGTATCTGTTTTCAAAATAAGCGTCGTTATAAGAATTATTTTTAGTGTAACACAACGAAGTTAAGGTAACGCTTATGTGCTCGATTTTCCATCATGTCTGTCTCTTCCGTCGAGATCTCGCCCCTGGGCCACCTGGAGACTTCGGGTTTTCGCTAATTAATAGTTGCTATGATGTATATTTGCCCGTTAGTCATCATTTACAGTTATGTTACGCGGCAACAACCACGAGTGGGTTTTGAAACATTTTTTCAATAAGAATTTAGACCCTCTTTATCAGTTCTCACCCTTCTAGGTTTTTTCCACCACTACCCCCTTCAGGTGGTTTAAAAGACTAAGAGCTTTGGGCAACGCCTACTGTACTAGAATAAGAAAAGATAGTGTCCCAAATTCTTTTCGATCTAATGTAAGAATTTCAAGGACTACAAAGTCCATCAATCACTGTTTAAACCTTGTCACATTGAACAGAAGTCATCTAAAATATGTTGGAAATTTGTAGCTAATATCGTTACACAATAAACTTCTTTTTTTCGGCATTACAACAAACGAGAGAGGAGTGGTTCTAAAAATACTATCGCGTAAACCCACAAATCACGTAAGATCTGTTACACGGTCCACATCAATCAACTTCTAATCGGCAAGTCCAAATTAATGAAAAATAGAACTAAAAAAAATTAGAATCAATTTGAGATTGGCAACTTGCCTCGCTATTTTAAGTGTGATTATATTATTTCAATACAGTAGGTAGGTATATAGTGACGCTAGTTACCCAAAATGCGTTAGAAGCGGAGTTCCTCTCCTTGTCACAATGCTGATCGACCGGCTCAAATTGTTCATTTGCGTAGGGCAACGAATTATTGTCGACGTTTTCTGGAGCATCTGTTTCGAAATCGGAACTTGACACTTCGGCGGTTTTTGGACGTAATTCAAAAGAGTGCTCGCGACTTCTGTACTTTTTCTTGCGAAACGAACGTTTCCTTTTATCAGTGTGCAATATCGGCCCGTTAGCACTTGATACTCCGCTGTCCTCATCTGAGCAAGTAGGAACCCGATCCGGATTCCAGGAGTCTACGTTGTCGTTCTGCCCGAAATTACGATGCGCACATTTGCGTTTCTTCACACCGTCGAGTGTCTGTAGGAAATCTGAGTCGAAATGGGGATTACTTTCGTCCTCGTCCGAAGATACGGTCTTCTTGTTGACGTCCCAAGCATCGTCCTGGAGAGTCGAAGAAGATTCTCGAGCGGAATCGTCGCTTTCTTCTACTTTGAAGAAAATGGGAGATGGAGTTCGTGACCAATTTCGATCGCCTTCTTCAAGACTGTACCCAAATTTCACCCGCCGTTTGGGTACTTTAAGCTCGTGCTTCTCAATGACATGAGAATTTTCCCAATATTCGGTACTGTTAAAAGCGCATACAGAATTTCCACGTGCGCGTTCACCAATTCTCTTGTCATTGCGAACATCGCTACACCTTATTTTTGGAAGCGAAGGAGGCTCGGTAGGGCCATATGCGTGAGCGCAGGTGCCATTCTCATTCGCACCTTCAGATTCTCTACACTTTTCCAAAATACCTAAAATTCTTCTACGTTCCGCGTGAAGCCCCTCCTCATAGCGTAGTACGAGCGGGGACAAATCGCCGGCTGGGGCAAGCGGCACCAAAGTCCTTCGAAAATTGGAGAGGATCGACAGAAACTCAACCACGCTAACGCAAATAACTAAAACCGACAAAAGTAATCCCATTCTGATCAGTTTGGTTTCGCTATCAAGTTACTTTACACGCATCCTCGTAAAAGAGACCGAAGCGCGAACGCGCCATTTCCCAAAATGGGACGTAGATCGACAAAATTGTAAATTAAAAACACGAGTTGCTGTACATCGAAACGTAAAACAAACTGATCAAACTATTGGCAATAGCATTTGCCTGGGGGTCCGGATTTAAATAAGTCGTTACTTAACGACTAATTACAGTTAATAAATAAGAGTGTTATAATTCAATTTCGAAGTCACAGAAAAATTGCTAGCAGACTTAGATTAATACCTACCCATGTACTGATGGGAGGGAGTATGCCAGCAAAAAGTGAGGTGACAGTAGAATTTTGTTAAAGTTATAGTTCATATAAGCCAAAATAGATTTAACGTTATTTCTAACGATGACATTCTTTATATTCGGAGCATATATTTTAAGAATTCACAATTCTCGTCTGCCAAAAATGCCGTAAAGAATCTTTAATGGAAGAAGCATCATTAATTTCATAACCGGAAACATTATTTCAATACAAGTTACATCACCGTAGGGCGTAGTACGAAACGAGTTCTGAAACATTTTGAATTTTCACCACCAAAGAGCAGAACGGAAGTGGCCAAAGGGCTAAGGTACTTTGGATACAACTCAAAAGAAGCCATACTGTCCGTGATATAAAACAATGACAAATGCACAACAATTAAAAAAATACGTTCAGTAGGTCAATTAAATGAATAATATTTCACCTTGGGTTTGTACCAGATTTTATGATGCACACTTAAGTAATATGTGACCATTTAACTTTAACTTTCGATAATTATATGGTTAAAGCAAGTAATTTGCTGCACACAATTTTGCGCCAATTTGCCTGCAAGTGGGCTTGGGTTATTTATTTATTAAAATTAGCAATTGTCTAAACGCTATCACCATTGATTTATTAATGAAGTGATTATGCCATACTGTCTGAGCATTTGCATAATAATTAAAAAATGTCGTATTTCAAAGGTACAAATTATTAACCTGTGTGGTAAAATGAAAATGGGCTGTAGTAGTGTGTTGTGTAGGGATGGTAATATCTGACATTTGTTTCCCTTAATGGTGCGTTGCCTATGTTTACAGTTGGCGGGCGAACTCTAAACACCCACTGCACATGTAATATATAAAGGATTTCCGAAAAGTCCTGGGGCGGAACTGCAAGTGTCTGAAATTCTCGTCAAATCTACTCAAATGGTTTAAAACTGATAACCTCAAAATCTTAAATTGCGGCACCTGTGGTTTTTCATCTTATACCTATTGTAAAAGTCACTAAACAAGAAAAATATCCCCATAAATCTTTTTTGATTACCTACCTATAAAATCGATAGGGTTTACAATTTAAAAGTGCCTTAAAAAACTCCCCACAGTTTATGAAATTTTTAAACCATCTAAATTGTAGTTTTTATGACCCTTTATTGATCAAGTAATTTTCAATTTATATAGCTCCCATGACTCTTGGGAAACCCTGTATGTATATGCACAGTGACATTCTTGTACGCCGATAATATATGAAATGAATTAAGTCGTTCGTTCCACCGTCTTTCCTCTTCTGTTGAAAAATTGTACGACGCAGATTGCATGTAGGTCAAAGCGTTTGTTATCTAATCGTTGATCGTACAATCTGATAACAACAATCAATTTAATTTGTAAATAATTTTACTTATACTGATCTTTTTATAAAAGTCATATAGAAAAAAACATTTAATCATTTCCTTACCCAATCGTTTAGCTTTTCTGTGTTGAGCTACTCAATTTCCACTGGAGATAATCTCCAAAGGTGTGCAATAGATCGAGTTCATATTTTAGAGTCCTGTTATAAGGACAATATACCATCAGATTAAGTACAAAATTTTACGGGAAAATATAAGAAAATAGGTTTATTTATTGTCCCTCTTGTTCTAGGCCCTCAACAGGCTTACGCCCAATTACTGAGTGGCCCGCATAATGCTTCTTACAAGGTGCCCCTGCAGAAGGACTTAAGTTGTTCTATACTACTCCGATATTTACCTTACGGATTAGGGAAACTACAGGAGAACCTAATTAGGAGTTGCCGGCAGAATGCTCGAAACTGATCTAACGAAATTCCCATCTCTGCCGCAAATGAAAAATTCCTACCCCAGCCCAGGTTCGAACACGCTACCTCCGGTTTTCTAGCCCAAAGCTCTACCACTGAGCTACAAAGCAGACTATCTCAAATACAACAAGTTAATAATAAAAGGAGTGGAATACAGAATTGAAGATTTGGATGAAAAATTCGAGACCGAGGTAACTGTGTATGACCAAACAAAGATAGAGGAAGAACAATAAGCAAGCGATCACCTCGAGAAGGCACTTCAAAAAGAGCAGCGTTACTAACGGGCGATCAAAAATGAATTGTTGTCGAGTCGCCTTTGGAATTCAAGATAAACAAGAATGCAAAAGGGCATACGTTATACTATCATCGCCTTTTTTGGCCGCCAGCTGACGGACTATAACTTTTAAACTAGAGATGTGGAAAATTTGAATTTGGAACATAGGAAAATGAACTTGAACGAAGAAAGGTATAGGGGTAATGAAAATGGAAGAGGGACGTACATTATTTTTACAGCGGAATCGATTCAAAAATGAGAGAAAAGGAAGGCGTGGCTTGTTATAATAAAGGCAGAGCAGGTAAAAAGGCTAAGTCAACGGGAATTCATGAACGTAAATTAAAAATAAAAATGTAGCAGACGGAAAAACTACAATTCTAATAGCTTATAGACCAAATGAGGATCAAAGTAAAAGCAAAAACGACTAATTTTGGGGAGAAATGTCAGGAACAATCGAAAGCGTTAAAGAGTAAAGGAACAAATATGGCTGTATACAGGACAATATATAGGCCAATCATTCTGTTCAGAAGTGAGAGCTGGAAATTGAACATACTATTGAAGAGCAAGAAACACCTCAGGAGTGTAAAAGGGACAGAATACGGAATGACGGTAAGATCGGAATTGGGAGTTGATGCAATTGTGCAAAACGTACAAAATCAACAGCTAAAAGATGGTTTGGACATCTGAATAGAATGAAGCAGATGACAGTAAACCGAATATGGGAACCGCAAGAACATCTGAAGAGAAGGCCTAGGAAAATTTGGATTGAGAAGAAAGAAAAAATAGGAACAACATGGGAGGAGGCAAAGAAATTATCAATTAACAACAAGGGGTGGGCAGAGATCCTAAGAAGGACCAAGAAAACATTGCATAATATGATTATTTCAGAACAGAAAGTTTGTGTATTTACCTCACTACGTAATAGTTATTTATTTGCCTATTATATGTCAATTATATCTGTCATATGTGATATATACAGCAGTCTATTACGCCCAAGGGCATAATGAGAGGGCATAATGGATTGTCATCTCATTATGCCGTCAAACGGCCTGTCAAATTGATTGACGGAGTTTTATTATGTAATAAAAAAGATGCAACTTGATTCGTATGAAGCATTTTAATGTTGGGCAAACAATAATCATGACATTTGTATATTGGAAATGCATTCTTGGAACGATGAAAAATAAAATGTTGTATGCACCTCAGGCATTACTCAATATTTAACCCTCGGGCGACTTACAATCCCTCGGGCCGGAGGCCCTCGGGCTCTGTCGCCCTCGGCATAAATATCGCCTTAATGCCCTTGATGCATAAAATATAAAATAAACAAAATTATACAGAAGGCGATCATTCCCAGCGAGATTCCCAGTCTGTTAGAATTAAAAATAGCAATCAAAAAAGTGAACACACATTAAAATAATTATGTTTCTCACAATTTAATCGCAGTGCAATGTGTATATAACTTAAATCGGATTAAGTATTGCGAATTTGTAAACAAATTTACAAAACTCCCATCCCCAAGAGATTCTGAACTGTCATAAAAATAACGAATCGATCATTAGTTTTTCAAAATTTCAAAAAAAGAACAATTGTAACAGGTTAATCATTGGTTTACAAATTGTGTATACTGCGAATTATACAAATTCATACCCTACGTTTGTTAATTATTACTCTAAGTCTAATTGTTGACTGTCTACATAAATAAATGTGATTAACGTTTGTAAAAGTCACAGACTATAATTAACCCAAAACATACTGAAAAATATAACCCAGTTTCAGGTTTTTAATCACATATTTACAAAATATATAAAGACCTCGTTAACCTTATAGAAGTATATGCCGCGACAAACATAAATTAAAATTAACAAAAGCTGCCGGCAAACGTATAAAATTGCTTTAATATGGAACTTGAATTTGTTTGGTAAACAACGTATAAACTGGAAGCAAGAGGATGTGATAGCCGTTATGTAGTAATTATTGGTTTTTAATTGAGGCCATGAAACAATTATCCTCTCTGCAACAACTTACGTCGAAATTTTCACTACCGAGTAAATAGCTCCATTTTGTCAGTGTTTGATGAAACTTGCGCTCCGAAATAATTTTAAAATACAGTACAGCAAATTTAATATTTCCACCTATACGGGATGCTACCGATGCGATGGATATAGTCTCTAATGTATCGCGAATTTACTATTTTTCATAATTTCAATTAGGAAGCTAATATTCTCTGTGTTGTTTTGTCTTGTCTTGCGAGAGTCAAGAAGTGATTTTTAGCGCATTTCCACAAAAATAAAAAAAAATGCGCTATTGTGGCCACTTTGTCCGTCCGTCCGTCCGTCCGCTAACTTTGCGACGCTACTAGTTCTTTATCTTAAGAGCTATTGTTCTACTTTTTTCGCTATTTGGTTCGTTATGGTGTCGAGTCTTGTACCAAGGAAGGAATTTTTTCTGTACCGCTTACAAAAAAAGTTATTGTAAAAAAAACAAAAAACCGTTTTTTACATGTTCCATAATTTTACACTTTTGCCGTTTATTAACGATCCTAGAGATCGTTTATAATTTTGCATTGCTATCTCTCGCCTGCCGGTTGGTCTCTCCGTCTGTTCCTTTGTCTGTCTGTCCATCTATCTGTCCGTGTGAACGATAACTTTGTTTAGAAATGTTCGATCGCTTTTACATCTCCGTTAGTTATGAACTGAATTGCATGAAATTCAATATGGGCATAGCTTTAGCCATATAATACGCAATGCCAAAAGTTGACCGAGCAAGAAACACTCACTCTTGCACTTATTGGCGATCGATTTTGAAAATATTTCCTTCAGTTGAAAATAGTTAACCTGATAATCATCGCGCTAATAGTTATTTACATAAAAGTGAGGAAAATGACACATTACTGGCGAGTAAGTATTGAAGTACGAGCGCCCCTTGGAGTCGAGTACTTTAAGTTCAGAGTCAAGTAGTATCACTTTACTGGTCAGTTTTGTATTACTTTCTCGAAATAGTCTTTTATTATAAACTCTCAATGTTCAAATAACACTTCATTAATATCAATCTGTCAGTGGTGACAGGAGTCATTTGACTCGACACTAAAAAAGACAAAACAAGAAACAAGGCAAAAATGGGATAATTCCTTGTCTTATCTTGCAAGAATCACTAATCCATAGACCTAGATAGCATTGCTAGTTCCATTCATTTGTTATGACTGTTGAGAAAAACATTAAAACCTTATTTTGACTGTTTGGTACAATCCCCACGCAATTTTTTATATGTGTCCCAACAAAATATAACACAACCTGTGATAACTTGCAGAACAAAAGCGATTCGAATTTTCGAATTCTATTGTCGACAAAATCTGTCAGCATTTGTATCGAGTTAACTGCACCTATTTATCGCAAGTTTGTTTACGACTGGATTATTTAAAAAAAATTGTAAGTAATTTTAAAATTTCTTATTTTCACTATCGGCCGTTTGCGTGCGGGGTAATATGTCCAAACTGACTGTGTATAGCCTTTCTTTCTTCCAGAAATGCTGTTTTAATTTTCTTTTATTGATAATCAATTAATTGTGTGTTTATTCGGATTAGGCGCCCCGTACAGTCTTTATGTCAGAGTTTTCTCTTAGTATCCCAGATTTATTTCTGTTGATACAAATTTGTTTAATAAATTGTTTGGAATTTCGAAAATTGCTCGAAGCCACCGAGTCTCCCAAATTATTAATTTCAGTCAATATTGGGATTTTTTTTGAGTTTTTTAAATTTTGATCTAGTTGGAAAAGTGTTTTGTCGGTGGTGTAGTGGGCCACATACCATTGCACACAGCAATAGCGGATTCCTCTCCCCATCCCTAGAGTTAGATGGCACTTAGTAGAGGACAAAGCAAACAAGTTATACCGCCACCATCTTTTTTGAAGGTTGTTGCCAAATCTGACGAACTTCGGTTTTAGAAGTTATACGATACAATGGTAATAATTTAATCCAGTCTCAGAAATCTGATCGTAGTAGTTCTTAAGAGATGTTAATTTGTTCCTTCGTCTGTTCTGCAACGTGTAAATACCCAACAGAGAGAAATTCTCACTCCGGCCATAAATCTAAATTTAAAATCTCGATTCTAAATTTATAGGTAAACAATTTATGATTTTAGAATTCGCTCTAGAGAGTTCTTCGCCCCTGGTGCGATACCGACCTGCTTTTAAATATATTAAATTATTTGTATCTGCCTTCCATAATAGCACAAGCGCTTCGGAATTCTAAAGTGATTTCTACTTCACTTAGCATGTCCATTGATTTGTTTAGCCATTAAGATAAAAGAAAAAAATGCCACTGCATTAAAAAGTAGGTACCAAGGAGTTTTAGAAAGTAACTACACTTTGCATATACCTACTTCAGTTTGAAGAGGCTGCTAAATCTAATGAAATTATTAACCGGTCGATTTGAAATGTGTAACGTCAAGGTGCACTTATCACACCTTCATGCATGCAATGGAATTATAGCGCAAATCTGAAAAATGCAACCCGAGAGCCGCGCCTTGTTTGGCCACCGCATCACCACACAATTTACTTCAACAGAAGCAAAACTATGCGATATTCGTTTTGGTCAGCGTCGGTGCCGTGTGCACAATTATGATTATTTAGATATCGCTAGCAAAATAATTAGGTAGTTCATTTCAAGCTTAGTCTTACGAATTGGAAAAGTGACAAGGGAAGTGAGACCAATTTGACGTTTGTTAAATTGTATTATTAACTGCAGACGTTATTAATTCGCACGGTTAAAAAAACACCTTTTAAATATAGATCACACAATGAATCATGGGTCTACTATTAGATACATTTATAATCTATAATAGACTCAATGAAAGAAAAAGTGGATTTACTTTCTATAAAAAAATACAAGTCTTGGAAACTGAAAACGTCTGCGAGTCAAAGCGCCGCGCGCCTTAAATTAATTTGAAAATAGAAAACCATGGCTGAAAACATGATCGAAATGGAAAAAGTGCTTCAAAATGTTATTGCCACAAATGCCTAAACATTGATTTTCTGCCGAAATTAACTGATCTGGAAACGTGTAACTGGCGATTTTCCGTAGGGGAATTTTTGGACAGTCTACTTGCATTCGGAAACCAGAAATCCGGCTCACATTGAATAGCAGTGATCCTTGAATTCGTTGAAATCGATTGGCGAAGGTTTGACATCGGTGACTCTTTTCGTTCCCGAGTTAGACGAGGAAAAGACAGATAGACAGACGGACAAAACCAACACATAAGGGGAATTTTTTTTCTTTCGAATAATTCCCCTAAAAAAGGGCATTCTTTATATTTTTGGAAAAATTGAGAAAGTAACTTGATTTCCGTTTGGATGTATCATTCTGGCACCGATTTGTAGGGGGAAGGGGGGGGGGGTGATAAGGGCCGGTTGTACCACGATATACACGGTGGCTTGCATACTTCCGTGCACAGCATTGGAATCTCAGAAATCGTCAGTTACAAAAGGGAAATTATGTGCATGTTTCGGAGCTGAATGAACCATGCTTTAGTTTTGTAATTTTGTTTGGATAATTCATCAACGAAAAACCGAAATACACTATTTACCGATGCGCACTTGTCAGTGCAATTCTTCTCCTTTTTTAGCGCATTTCCACAAAAATAAAAAAAAATGCGCTATTGTGGCCACTTTGTCCGTCCGTCCGTCCGTCCGTCCGCTCGTTTTGCGACGCTACTAGTTCTTTATCTTAAGAGCTATTGTTCTACTTTTTTCGCTATTTGGTTCGTTATGGTGTCGAGTCTTGGGATAAAGGAAAATCAAACGCCAATTTCAAAATGCCAACTTTTTTATTTATGGAAGAATTTAAATGAAATTTGATACATAGGCACTTGGAATAAAGGAAAATCTAGCGCCAGTTTCAAAATTTTATTTTGCGCATGCGCAGTGCCAACTTTTTTATCTATGGAAGCATTTAAGTGAAATTTGATATTTAGGCGCTTGGAACAAAGGAAAATCTAACATTAGTTTCAAAATTTAGGTTTGCGCATGCGCAGTTCCAACTTTCTTATTTAGAAAAGCATTGAAATGAAATTCTTCTCATAAACTGACATTGAAGTAGCACGACAAAAATGGATTGCCCATGTGCAACGCTATCTTTCATATTTGTGGCCGGATTTTTACGATTTTATAGAAGTTGCATCTTACAAATGGGAAATGAATGCAAGTGGAAATGCGCTTTATGTAAATCGTTTACGATTACTTTTTAACTTGTGACTTCTTGACAGCCGACAACAGAACGAATTAATTGTCTTTAAACTTTTTACCGGTTGTCGTTTTATTAGTTGATTAATTAACTATTTGTTTTAATCTAATTTAAAGTGGGTATTCAATTTAAAAGAACTAAGTTAGGACGCGCCACCTAGCGGTGGTGCATTTAATTTAAAAACTTTTTCTCACAAAATGTATGGCCTAGCTTACATTTATAACAAAGTTTTTAGAATTATCTAGTGAAACTTCTCGATTCGGTTCTTTAATAATAATAAACGATTTGTCATTGTCATTTCATCCAAGATTCTTGGTCGATGAACTTTTTTAGTGCACCCCGATTATCTGACATGAGAAACTTTGGCGCAAATTCCTTGACATGTTTTCGTCTGACTTTTATCACGTACGACAACTGGAGATATGTTCATACTTTCTAATGCACTTTGTGACCTATTCATTATGTATTCATTAAATTTCTGTCAAACTATAAATAATTTACTTTATATTCCCACTATGTTGGTCGAAGAAGTAAAATACTACACACTAAAAATAATTTTATAGTGAAATTTGAAAAAGCTTCAAGTTCAAAATGGTAATAACAAAAGCCTTTCGAGAGCAGATAACAACAGAAAATAATGACCCATAAGATCAATTTAGAAGGCAAGCTCTAGTCTTTTCGTGTGACACATTGCAAGCTTATCTTATCATTTAACGACTAAGTCTATTCCGTAAATTTGTTTCGGTCGTTAGACAGGGTGGGTCTTTGCCAAAAGCTTTATTATAAAGTAATGAAATGAATAAAACCAAACGCTATCTAATTAACCACTTTTGCTTTATTTTTCAATTAAAGTAGATTTAGATAATGTCATAATGCTATTCTCCTTCACTTACTTTAAACTCTCGACTGAAAAAAATCTGATAAGTGAAAGAAAATAATATCGCAGAGAGAAAATGCGACTAAGCTAATGAAATCTTCTTCTAACTTAATCTACACGTTATTCAAGATAAATTAAATGTATTGCACGAGTAACAAAGACCGCCGAGGGATTGGTCACAAGGACACTTCACTATCTAAAAATTGTCAACTGTTTCCTCAAAATACCCTTATATTTCCCGAGAATTTCATAATCCTCCACCCAAATTACCACAAACATATGACCTAAATTTGCCATGCATTCCAATTCATTTTCCCAAACCTTCTTAGATTACCCTAAGCTTCAACAAGAAATCCCTTAAACATTTCCTTTTATTTTAAAAATGAAAAGGGTTAATTTTAACCACACTGCGATGAAGAAAAAAATAACATTATTGGTAGGTAATGAGTTAATGACATTTAGCCTATAACAACTCGTATTGCATTGGAGAAGTTATAGAGCTAAAGAGAACATCATCATAAATTGGAACACATCGTGAATTCAACAAACGGTTATCGAAAATGGCACTACTGTCTTCCCAATAACATCAATAAAAGAATACAACTACTAAAAGCTATAGTTCATTTCGTTTTTTGGAAAACAATTTTTAATTGACTGGTGTTTTACCAACGACGGGTTCGCGACTACCAGTCAAGAATAGAAATCGCAGACAAAGTTTTATGAGCTAGTACAGCAACATTTTGAAATGACAATGCATGTGATAACAAAATAAAATTTGATGCAATAATTGGGTACTTTTCTTTTTACGAGGTTCTAAAAAATGCTTGAAATACGTTTTTCAACGTTGAAATACATATAATCCATAAAAAGGAGTATAAATTTAAAGCACATTTTCTCATTTTACATGAGACATAAGAAACCACGTTATTTATCTTCCCTTTTAATAAACGAACGAAAAATATTAAATCGCTGTTACACAGATCAAATAAGAATCGAGAAACAAGTGCCATCCGTTAGAAATGTCTTAAAAGTCGCTGGATGTGAGTATCTAAGTTACGCCTCTGATATGTCAATATGTTATGCATTAAGGGAGGTTTGAAAATTTACAAAACAAATAAAATTGAGGATAGGCAAATAAGAATTGCATATACATTAGAAAATAATAAAGATTTAAGTTTTTTATACAATAGAAAAAAGAGAAAACGATGGAAATTATGGATAGGTTCCTATAATTCCGCGAGGGGCGAAACGTGCACTCCAAATCAAAGAAGCAGATTTTTCTATACGGAAATTCGGTAACAAAACGCTTTATCGTGGATTTTCAAAAACCTAGTGTGGCTGAAAGTTGATACACTACACGCGCCTGCAGTATCAATTAAAGATATTCATATCCGGCAGATGGCCTTTTACGATGAAGTTATAATTTTTGTCAGATGTCTAGATTTATGTATTATTGCTTAATTTATTTACTTGGAATTAATTTATAACAGTTAAAACTCACAATTTATAGAGCGCGAAGTATTTATTACTTCGGCGTTGAAATTGGAACTGTCCTGAAATGCAATTCGATTTGCTTATATAGCAAACTCGAGTGTTCTCGAGTGCTCCCGGATGTTCTCGAACATTCTAGATTGTAGATCATATTTTCTGGAAAGATTGCGTCACATCCGCCTCGGTTCTTTATCGGCGATTACTAATCTTTCGTGGCGCCTCGATGTCTATCGAGATTTCTGGAATATTCGCTACAATACCTTTTTTCATTACTGAGATACTAGAAGGGAAGCAATATTTAGCTTATCATTCGCGCCGAACGCACGTGGTCGTGCTTTACTCTCAAGTAAGCATTAATTAAAATGATAAAAACAAAGTCGCCTTTGGAAACAAAGTTGCATTCAACTGATGAACGCTTCCAGTAGCAATCAAAACTCGAAATTGTTTAATCTTACCAAAAATAACAAAAGAACGTTAAGGATTTTTTCCATCCTTTGGGGAGCCTAAACAAATTGTACAATTATCAAATCTGCGACTCATGTCGGGTAGGCGTAGGCGGAGTAATTGGACTTACAGGCGGAGTTGGGTCGGTACTGGGTAGATTGGAACATAGGATCTTTCGAGATCCATACAACTCTTTCATCTTGGACATGCACTATGGTACATTGAGACTATTGAGAGTCCTTGTTTTGAATGAGAGTTTGGGCATGTATATTTGTGGATTGGTAAAGGAGTATTGGTCAGCCCACTTAAAAATAAAAGTATACAAAAAGAATCATATAAAATAATTTTCACAGGACAAACTGCTCTGAACCATCTGACGATCTGCCGTTTTGACTTTTGGCTTTCGAATTATATCAACCTGTTATTTTTTTCCATTGTCGATTTAAATTACATTTAAGTAACCTTCGATTTGTGCTCTTATTTAAATTCTTGCGCAATACAGGTGTTTCTTTTGTAAACCCGTAGCTGTAGTAGCTTATTATCCCAGTTCTTTGTTTCGCCGGTGGAGGTCGTGCAGATGTTCTATCCTTTTTAGTTTGGGATTGCGTATAAGCTCCTTTTCAGTGAAGATTTTACCGCCATTTTGGTTACATGCAAATTATTTTTCTTCGGTACGCCATTACTTTTCTAGTGACTTCGTGTCTACCTGAAAAGGGTTTATTGGTTGTGTTTTGTGACTCCGAATATTCATTTGTACTAGCTGAACTACGCTTCAGAACCTTTATATTAGTTCGTTTACCAACATTAGGTTTGCGTTGCATTGCAAATTAGTTTTTGAAGTAACCGAGACTTAGTCCGAGACCGTTATCTATAATTTTTTGTTATGTTACTTGTTTTTCTCCGAAGAATTTTTTTGAATTTTGAGTATGGGTAAGTATATATATTTCATTTTTAATTAATTGCATTGACTATTTTTAATTTATTGGCGCCTGAGTTTATATCGAATTCCAGTATAATTTTTTGCTTATATTTCTGTTCCAGTCTCATAATTTCTTGTATTTTAATTAATCAATCACAACGATAAAAATTCAGGCTAAAAAGAACAAAACACAAAAGTAATCACTTATATATGTATTAATTAATTTGTATTATTTATTGCATCATATACTAACCGAAATAGTTATGTTATGACTAATTCACACACAATTTCATGATTAACAGTAAAAGCGATTTCAGAATCTGAATTAATGGCGGTTTATTTAAATCCCGATAGAAACAACTGTGATTCACATTCCACTACGAGAAATTTGTAGAGGAATTATCAAAAAATAAGCTGAATTGACCAATTTGCCTGCAATACCCGCGAAAATTATTTTTAAACTTCATTCAGGCGATCGATTTGGAGTAGAACTCACCGTTTTTAGTATTATTACAACAAACTAGAACAAACAAAGGCAAACTGTACTTTAATGACACCGTCACCCCTAAAACTCACCGGGGAAGGTTTAATAATAGACTGCAAGCGTTTCTAAATTTAATTTTACTAACGATTGTCGGCCAATTTGCGCTCTGGCTTAATAATCGATTGTTTTAGTAAATCATGCACTTACCTCGTCGCAAGAAGCGCATCGTGGTTTTAGCTTTTCGGCGTAATGTCTTTCACAGTACACGTTGTCTTCAAAGACGCAATACGCTAAATCGACCAGGAGATCATCGCATGTGGAACATTTGAAGCACGGGGGGTGCCAGAGGTTTTTGCCCAGACGAGGGGCTGATACGCAAGTTTGTTGGGGCAATATCGACTTCGAACAGCCCATGCAGCTCATATCGGGAAGAGCTGTACGTACGCAGCCCACGTCTAAGGCTATTTCATTTCTAGCGTTGATAAAGTCCTAAAATGGAAGATCTGTTAGATGAATTGTGAACGTCAGAACTATGAACTTACTTGGTAGCTGCTTCTATTTTCAGGCTCTATGTGCTTACACGCGTTTATCGATAAATCTTGCCTAGGCAGTTGTTTAAGTATGCGTTGCGTACGAATAACTTCTCCCTTGGTCCCCAAACGTGGAACATCGGAATTGGGGAGCATTGAATAGAATTGGTCGACCTGAAAATGAGAAAAAATAACTGAAATGCGGATTCAAAAATTCTACTCTACAGATAATATAAAGATAAGAAATTTGCTGCTCAATTTCCAAGATTCTCATACTTCCTAGCTTTGTGATTAATATTTTTTATCTGGCCGACTGCCGTAATGTGATCTACCGGATAGCGAACCAGAAACAATTCCTATTGCTGTGGGGCATACTTTGTGCAGGGAGAGAGTGAAGAAATCAGTGATCACTTGACAAGAAAAGGGTCAGAGATTTCTTGCTCTGACGATTTCATTGATTGGTTCGTGATCTGATGAACCGGGTGAAGCTGCCCTTTTGTCTACCTGGTCGTACGTGCCAACCCCACAGAAACCCCATGCAATGATTCAGATTGTTGCGGTGTTCGTATCGTTATATTGTGTATTGTTTTTATGTGAAAAGAGGTACTTTGTTAATAGAATCTGTTAGTTGACCCTCTAAACTCATTTGTTCATTTTACTTCTACATCTTACTTGGATCCTCACGCCGACCTGAAGCACATACATTTATGATTATCTTGTAGTGACTTTTTTTTAACACAACGGTTAGGTAGATTTGCCTAGACTCGAGTTCAGTCAGTTTAGGTGGGAAAGTTTTGATTTGAAATTTTGGGTTGTCCAGTTTTTAGGGGTTGGCCTGGGTACGTTACAAATTGATACTGGTGACTAGAATATGTTTTGAGTCTTTATTCGTAGTCTACTGTCGTGACCAGTAGACCACTCCGTCCAATTTTAGAAGGTTCGAAATCTTTAATGGTAATAAATTAAGTGGTTGAGTTCCGGCCCAACTATTTTCTAGTTCTGGAAAAACACGTACTTACATTTTTTTTTAAATGATACTTACGAGGCGAGCAGAAGTTAAACCAGAAGGTATAAACGCATAGCCCAGGCTTCTAGGCTCGGTTATCTCTTGTGCAGTAGGAAGCAATCCCACTCTGGGTCTTCCGCCATGCTCCACGATGACGTCATGAATATCCCTTGAACATTTGCAGCTGATGCAGTTTTTCCTGAAAATAAAGAAAACTGTTACATTGGCACATTCATTCAAATAGTCCACATCTCTCATTTACCACTCTCACTCCCTTTGGTTGCCACCATTTTGGTACGGAATCGTCCGTAAATTAATCTCATCGAGTGTGAGAAACCGAAGTTCTGTAGTTTGATTTCAAAATAACTGATGTGAACATTCTAGAGATCGAGATCTACCACTACAATTCTTTTATTAGTAAATTAATTTGCGAGTGTTATTATTGACCATACTGTGTATCTACATACATATACAATTTGTTTCGATTCAGACTCGAGTAGAAAATTAATAACGATAACTATAAATCTTCGGCAATAAAGACGTCTAGAACTATTGAAGATTGTCACATAAAACAAAGCATAACGGCAATTTGGAGGAAAGAGACGGAATAAATTCAATACCCCTAGGTACCATTTCAATTCCTCTACGTAAAATGTTTCTAAAGTGGCGATTATAAGCCATTGACGGAATAAAATTCGTCCACTCAGAGGGCGCAAATTTGTAATTTGATCGCCATCCTAACTAGCATGGGATTTTTAGTAGAATCGTGGGATTTACAGTCCGAATGATCAAAAATAACGATGGTACTTATGTCTTGTTAGCGTCAGTGGACTATTTCGTCTTGAAATGTTGTACTTGAGTTTCGATTACATTCTCGTCATAATTTCGAGCCGAAAATATCTGCATTGTAATCTTTGTATGCAGCATGAAATATTCTTTTATTTTAAAATTTATGTTAAATTGACATTTTAATAGGTTGGAATGAGTAGGCTAAGCCGTTCTTTAATCGTAAAGATAGATAAACCGTAAGGGTAGAAAAAGTGAAACAGACGAGTGTACATTCTAATGACATCATTCAGAATCAGAATTGTCAGAAACTTGACAATAAATATATGGCTTCTGCTATAAAATAAAGTTTTGTATTATTAACGACGATAAAAGGAAACTAACCAGCTCGTGAAAGTAATTCCCTCGTGGCGCGTGAATTAATATCTTTCACTCAATGGTTAAAATATCCCTTTATCGTCTTGTAAAATAAATAACTATTAGTAAGCGTACACTGCGTTTTGTTGTTTAGCCTGAACAATTTGTATTATTGTTATTAACAAAAAAGTAGCATTTTTTTTTCAATTGAAAAAAAAGTAAGGGTTGTGTTGGATGGTGCCCGTTTTATGCATCGTTCTCAAGAGGTTAACTCACTGCCTTAAAATGTGTACCTGATGCACTGAACGTCAATTTATAGCATTATTTGTGACTATACTGCAAGTAATGGTTAATAAGATAGAGGGATACAATTTGTTGATCGAATCAATTTCGCGTTCGGAACTTGGCGTTGTAACAGGTACACGTTAAAAATTTTTGTATGCTCAGATGCAAAAACCATCTATTGAAAAGTGATAAATTTCACCTCATTTATATTTGACGTCTACGTCACCATTTATGTGGGGTGGCTACCCTCTTAATAAATGTAAATAGCACGTTTTGAACGATTCATGATAGTGATGGAAATCAAATCGTTAATTTTATGGAAAGTGATTTATTAGAAATCGGGAGTTTTAGTTGAGACAGCTTGTATAAACTGATCATTGATTGTTTTATACTGTACAAGCCATGCATTTTGAATCTAGGCAATAGTATTGTAACGTAAATTTAATTACGTGTTTTATTTATTTACAACTAATTAACAATAAATTGACAAAAGTTTTGAAATGAATTAATTTATAACAGTTAAAATATTATTTACCGCTCACATATACACAATTTGCAACAGCTCGAACTATGTATTACTTAGGCGTTGAAATTGAAACTAACTATATACACGCGATTCAGTTCGCTTACATAGCAAACGCCGATCTTTCACGAACGCTTCTGAACGCTCTCGAATGTTCTCGAACAAACACGTCATATTTCCCGGAAAGAATGCGTCACATCCGCTTTCGTTTTTTTATCGCCGATGACTAATCTTCAAGTGATTTTTTAAATAAAAAATACTTATTTACATCGCGAATTAAATGTGCCAACCCTGCCGATACTGTCAATTAATGTAAATATTCCTAGCGTCACTGCATAATGTCGGAAAAATATATTGTGTTGTGTTACGACTGTGGTACTTATGCCGTGACGTTCCGTGTTAAGGACACGGTGCTTTGTACCAAAATCTACATATACTGCTGTGTGCAATGGCGAGCGGTCACTACGCCACCCACAAAACACCGGTTCGACATCTGCTACAAAGGAAAATCTTAATACCAACATAAAACTTCTCAATTTGAGACTTGATGGTGTCGATCAACTTCTAAAAATTCTAAAGAATTTATTACACAAATTCTCATCAACACCTGAAATAAATTTCGGGCGCCAATAAAAAAATTTGACATGAAAACTCTATCCGGGTGGCACAACGGATTCGAATAAACACACAATTTATTTTATTCCCGCAAAACCCCGCAAGAAAAGAAAGATAATCTTTTTACATTCATTAAGCAGACAACTGCTTTGTTTACCCACTCAGCTGACTTTTTCTGAATACGGCCAAACCGTTTCTAAAAGTTAGACCAGGTTACTCGAGATTTACTTAAAAAAATTATATACTTTTCAACCGTCGCGGAACTCGCAGCAGCAGTCTCGTTTTCACGTCGATTCCCCTATTTAAGGGAACACCACTTCCACTATAAAATAATCTCCTCCCGGATTTTCAAAACACAGATAATCACAATTAGGCTTGATAATGCCAGTTTTGACGAAACGCACCAAACGTCCCCACTTACGCCGAAATACAGCGCGCATCGTAAAACACCTTCGGTATATCTTAACAGCGGTATAAAATGTGTGTTAATTATAATTAAAATTCGACTACTTATCGCAAAACAACCAGACAAAATAAAGTACGCAAACATGACCCGATCTCTTACTTCAAAAAAGCGATAAAATTAAAACGAAAAATTCCACTTTCTTAAAGGATCAACAAATACGAAACGACAAATTCAAATAAAAATAAACAAACTCTGTCCCCCAGATTTACACTTAATAAGTTGAAATATTGTCATATACAGGGTATCTGGTATTCCGTCATTATTTTTGGTGTTTAGAGCGAAATAACGTCCACATGACGTTGTTTACAACAAAGAACAACACAACCATTAAAATTTTGGACCGGTAGTTTGAACAAAGTCAAGTTAATAAAGAAAGTAAAGTTCAGAAGAAGTAAATGAGCTGAAGAGTGCAGGCTGAAGTTAATCTTGTGTAGAGCAAGAAAACGGTTGGAAACTGTATGTCAAGGAAAGGATCAAGAGGTAGGAAAGACAGTATCGTCACTTCAAGCTACGAAAACAACAAACATCCAGACATCAAACATACAAAATGCAAGATACATGCATGCATAACAACTTTTATGGCGACTAAACAACGCGTCTTTCTTGTAAAGTGTTTCAATGTCGAAAATCAACCTTCTTTCCAGGATGGGCGGACGTTGAGCAATTCACTTCTAGTCAAAGTTGTCAAAAATTGAGTCAAAGAGACTCGGTGGCCTCGGTCAACTTCCGAAAATTTCAAAGAATTTACTACGTAAATTTTGATCAACACCTGAACTAAATCTTGGATATGAAACGAAAAATCTGACATGAACATTCTATCAGAGTCGCACAATGGGTTCAAATAAACACACCAATACATGATTGACAATGACAACATTTTATTCCAAGACACATCAAAAGAAAAAATTAAAACAAGATTCTTGGAAAAAAGTTCACTTTGTCTTTTAAATAAGCTGGACTCAATAACTCGAACTAGCTTGATAAACAAGCTGAAAATGATTCTCGGTGGCTACTCTGGCGGTCGAAACTTTTAACTTTCACTAAGCAGATAACTGCTTTGTTGAACCCTATTCGTTCCAACTTTTTCTGAATACGGACAAATCGTTAAAAACAATTTTCCACAAACTTTTACCCTCGCTTTTACCCCTTCACTGGACGATAACTTAATATTTTATTAAAACTGCTTACCTTCTTTTACACACTTTATTTCGAAACTGACGAACTGCGTCTTTAACAAAATTAAAAGGGTCAACCGCCCACGATTTGGGGTAATAGTATTTTACATTATTAGCCAGGTAAGTGAGTTTCCTAGAGCCAGTAAAAACTATTACCTGGCGTATAATGTACAATATTTTATTTGTTACTCATTTGTAAACAATAGTAAACGTAAATAATTAGTTCTTCAATTGATCTTGAAGAAATGTCTAAAATATCATGTGATCCATGTAACAGAGACTTCGCATTAATTCTGGCCAATGAAATTACTAGATTACTAACTTGTAACATTTTTACAGGTCTGCTGTCAGTTTTACAGGTCTGCTGTCAGTTTTACAAGTCAGTAGCGTTTAAACATGACGTTTACCCGTTTGCGTTTTGTCTTGTTAATCAACGTTTACAACTGAGTAACAAATAAATAAATTTACACGCTCTTTTTACCGTCTCGAACTAACAACAGCCTCCTTTTTACCTTGTTTCGCGTATTTAATTAACACCCACTTCCATCATTGAATAATAAAAAATGCGCAAATTGCAATTACATTAGAAGGAACGTATCCCCACTTACGCCGAAGATAATGCGGACCACGTTGGACTCCTGCGTAACTCGTTATATCTTCTAACAGCGATAGAAACACGTCCGATAATTAAATCTCGTCCAATAAGAAAAACTCTTATCGCTAACGACCAGATGTGTCCATGATAGCGGCGCTTTCAACATGAGTTGGAAAATGGTTTTATACAAGGATCTCGGTCTAAACTTTGTCTAACATTATCAAACTTATCACTACCCAACGCACCCTTGTCATGAAAATTGAGTATCAAAAACTTTTGCAATTATCGTATGTTGGACATTCCCAACCAATCTGCTAGTTTTAGCACCTATTTGGCGATAAAAAAGACCACTTCTTTAAGCCTAAGTAAAACGGCGTTGCTCGTTTTCGCAACGAAATTCATGAATAAATGATGATTGTAAAAAATCTTTTGGGGTAAGATATAACCTGGGTTCGGATATATCGGAATGGGTTTGCGGGTTTCAAATGAATAAAAATAAATCGATGCAGTATTCAGAAAATAACTATCGTGGATATTTTTGGCGCCGTGCACCACGCAACCAACATAGCGTCTTGATTTAACAAATGCATACTTTCCGATAACCTAATATCTAAAACAAGCAGGAAATGTGGTTAGTACATCAAATATTTAACTATACTTGAAACAATTATCGTAATTATGAAATAAAACAAGGCACGTCCTTAAAAACATCCTGACTAATTAATCTAGGTTGGTACTGTAAGTGCGACAATCACGATAACGCGGTTTTAACAAAATTAAAGTAGGAGATAACTTGATATTAGTTGCGCCATTACAGTGATTTATCAATTACTAGTACTACCGCATAAATAATTGCAAATTAAAGTTTATGAGTAAATATCTCATGGAGAAGCTTATAAATGTGCTTGTCGTAACTCGTAGTGACAAAAAATGAGATACATGTTAAAAATGGGAGTTTTATGATGTTATTGGCCATTATTACTAAAAAGACTATTTTTGTTATATTTTAAAGCATAAGCGGTCACCGTATTTCTACCACATACAGTAAGATAATGATTATAAACGTTCCTTAGTTGGCATTTTTGGGAAGGTGTCACGAGACGCATTAACTTTGATTCCCTTTAATCGCTAATCTAATCCTACATACAATATACTGGATGAAGGAGATATTTTCTCGATTTTGAAGACATTTCAAGGAATTTATTGAGGCATGTTTGCGTGACAGGTTCATCTGTGCATATCAAAAGCGTTTGAGAATGTCAAAAAACATCAAGCACACATCGCCCACAAAAGCATATAATGAGAGGGAAATCACAATAGTCCTTTTGGTGTACTCTTAGCAGAAGTTCAGAAGTATTTTCTGTCGTTTTTGAAGGCACTTCAAAGAATTTCTGCATGGCAGGTTCATTTGTACATACAAAGATCAGTCACCATCTTGGTGTGAACAATGGAGGAAAAAAGCGCTATTCCTGAAAACTATGGTGTTTTTTAGTTGACTTTCAATTCAAAAACTTTGCAAAAAAAAAGTACTAGCAACAATACAGTATCTCCATCTCGTATGAGATGTTTCTATTGTTGTAAATTGAGACATTCCGCAATGAAATGTAATGGAGCACAAGAATGAGTATGCGGAAAGACGAATACCAAAATCTGTTAAACATCTCCGAAACCATGATATACCTAATTGAAGCATTTCATAAAAATTACAAGGAATGCGCTTTTGTCGGCTGCAAAGGCCCCGTTCAATAGGATTTGTTTACACGCGCTGGAAACAGCGTTATATTTTCATTGACGGACGATTGACATTGAATGGTTTTCATTATCCTTCTTTTTCTATTTATCTTAGCTTCTATCGGCTCTAAAAATGAAGTTGGCACTGTTCATTTTCAGGAAGTTTCTGCAGATGGCTCAAATAAAATTTCGGCCACAAATTCAAAGGATGGGTTGATTGAATACTAACGAAATGGCGATCTACTCTGATTTCGGCTGTCATCGTCTCAATAATTTAAATGAGATTAATCGATTTCAGGTCACTTTCCTGAGTTACTTCCTCCACCAACAACCAGATAGTTTTCAATTTAGGGAACGATTTATGCAGTTAATTGTGAATACCGACAAACACATGCCATCCAATTAAACGCATGAAGTCAGATTCATTAGGACACTTTTACGACGATATAAGCCTGCGTGACGTTTGTTTCCTGACCAAATTGGTACCCACGCGAAGACGCGGAAAATACGCGACATGATTCATTAGGCTAAAATTTCATGAATACCGAGAAGATCGTCACGAATAACAAAAAAATTAATACCTACTTAGCCGCTTACTGCCACCAACCCCATTTTATATTTCTACGTACGTTTTATCAAGATTTATGTGTTAAAATAGTAATAAAAACGTCATATGTGTAAGTAACACAGTAATAAACTTAAATTGACGACGGTCCACAACCCTTCGAAAGGCGCCCTAACAATTTACGATTGCGACAGGCCTATTTTAATTTGCCACCCTGCAACAGGTTACGCAAAGGCGAAAAAATAACAAATATGAGTTACGTCAACCTCTCGGTAATTTATGCGATTTTATTTGGCATCTTAATATAATCAGTCGTAAATGAATTTACTTTGGCGAGTGTTTTGTTCATTCAGTATTGACGGGAAATTAGTAAAGGTGGTCGTTTTCGGTGAAATATATAAACAAGCGGGGGAATTGATTTATTCATTTCACTGTATGGTAATAATTAAACGATAAAATGATCCCGCCCGTGAGACTGTTTTATTTTACATCTCGTCACACAAAGGAAAAATAATATATTGGTCATTCAATAAATCACCTTTTTATTGCAGCTGATCTTAACTTCCCAAATATGATACAAATTTCTTGGATTGAATTCATAAAACTTTACGAGTTCATGGTAATGCATTAGTAGCCATTTTCGTTACGTTATCCACATACTGGTTTACCCTCGGGTTTACCTTTATTACTTGTGTGTACGTTCATGGCCCCAAAAGATGCAAAAATTCAAGAACAACATTTAGAAAATAGGGCTAGAACTGTTATGTAAACTACGTCACGAAGACATTATTTTGGTGTCAGCACATTCAATAAGGTTTGCCTACCCTACATGTGAAACGAGTTCAATTTTTAAGTGCAAATCTGGTGGATTTTTGTACGAAAAAAAAACACAGTTGGTTTGTTTTATTTGAATTTGTATTTCCGTATTTGTTGTTCCTTTTAGAAATTTTGTTAGATCGTCTTTTGTAAATTATTCCATTTAAAAAAGGTGGTAGAAGTAAGGCACATCTGGTGATATTTGCGTGTTTTATAAAAGGTTACATCTGTTCGTTGCGAATAAGGAGTTTTTTGTTAGGCGAAATATAATTAACGCACGTGTTCTTTCGCTAATAACAGGAGATGTAGGTGTTAGAAGAATTGCGCGTTTTATATCGGCCGAAGTGGGGACGTTTGGCTCATTACGTCGTCGTCGATTGCCGATTCATTTGAAAATTCATAAACAAGGAGTTTTTATGGTGGAAGTAGTTTTCCATGGGGTATTTCCTTAAATACTGGAGATAACGAGAAGACGAGCTATTTCTTTCACGACGGTTTGAAAGCGTGGATTTTTTTTACGCTATTTAAAAATTTAATTGAAATTTAAAATTATCAAATACTACGTTTCAATTTTAATTAGTTTTGAGGTAGGTGGACAGGTGCTTTGTGGGTGGCGTAGTGACCACATGCCATTGTGCTCAATACCTACACCAACATTTCATCCTTTGCATAAACCTTGTGCACTAATGGGTTAATTAGTAACTACGTTGTTTTTGCAATGTCTAAACATGTTGTTTCTATGTCTATCAGTGTTGAGATCTGAATCAGTCAGACAAGCGGATGGATGAATCATGAAACTGCATCTTTCTCCAAATTAAGACTATTTAAAAATCTGACTGAATCGTTGATTGAGTTTTCTCTCTCTTTGGTCAAGTTTACCACAATCTCTGTGTTGGCACTCCGATTCCGTGAAGATTATTAACATAGTCTTGATCGTAGTCAAAATTACCTAGCCTTATTACCTAGTTAAATTAATTACAGTTCGCCGATTTTTCACTGTTAGTAAAAATACAAAACTTTTACCTTCCGAAATTTTACACGAAGTTAGCACGGCCAATCGTGAAAAGCAACTGTAGTTTTGAGTCAACCGCAACCTATTATCAGGCGTCCATTGTCCTCTTATGTGAATGATGCGTGAACATTTTTTTTTCAACGCGAAAAGGTTAGAAGCAGCATTGACCTTCACCGCTGTCTTATCTAATCTACTATACCAGATACCTACGCTCTTATACAGGGTGTTCTTAAACATGATGTAAATACGTAAGGTGCTCATTCTTTGATTTATTTTATGACGAAAAGTAAAAGTTCATATAAACATAGGTCCGCAAACGCTTTGCTACTGATCTACAGGATGTTTTAAAATCTTCTGCAGTATTTCAAATATTTTGCTCCAATTGGAAATACAACTTACGGTAAAGGGCTTACATCATTGTTCTGTCAATGGTAGTGAGAATCTACATTTTCTACCCCTGAACTTTTTTTCGATCCGCCACTGGTAGTCTGGTAGGTTGTAAAATAAGAATGTAGTTTTCTCATTTGTTTCGAAACTTTTTGGCCCCTTGTAATTTATTGGTACCGTTACAGAGAAAAAAAATATAAAAATCAATTTTCGATAATTAGCTAGATGAAAGTGAATTTTTAAATGGTCAGGTAGGTCCTGGCTTTATTTCGATAATCTCTTGCGTTTATTAGTTTTGACCGTTGGCATTTGAAATTGTATCTTGTGTATCTTATCGGAAAGAAGACAATTTCGACGAAATTTATGGATCTTTAAAATAAAAATTTTGGTTTTCAAAATTTCAGTAACAATTTCAATTGGCATTCTTGTCCTGACAAATCCAAAATCGTAAGTATTCAAATTATTCCATCGCAAAACAAATAAAACAAATGAAAAGCAGTTGCAAAAATAATTATTATAACTTAAGACAAATTTAAACACATTGCACTTGCTTGTTAGGTATTATCATGATGACATTACATCTCTTAACATTGTTTCATCACTCGTTTCATCATTTGTGTAATTATTATTTTGTTGCATGGTTCTTATAAGTTATATTGTCCACTAAACTGATTTTGTGACAGACATAACATGTGAAAAACTCTCTTTTGTTTTTGGTTAAATTTCCAGTTACTGCGATTGGTTTCTAAGGAAATTATAACATATATTTGATATCATTGTAAAGTGAATTGCAAGCTCTTTAAGAATATTACAGAAAAAAGTACTTAATGGTTCTATTTAAAAAAATTAATTTGTTTTATGATGCTCTTTTGTTTCTTTTTGAATATGTAGCTTTATCAGAAATTTAAAGTAGAGAGTATTTTTTTGTTCTTACACTATTTTCCTATTTCCAATAATAAAAAAAATATATGCTTGGACACGCAAAATCAATCACACTGTATACGTGATCCGAGTGGTAAGAATCCCAAAACTGCCGCCAATCTTAATAAGAAGTACAGTTCATTTCATCAAAATGTGAGGTTATGTTACTTCGTCATTCCCATCGACATATACAGATGGGCTACTAAGCGACAAGCTCTCTCTATCATACCATCGACATGCGGCATACAACCCCAGCCACAGCAATGTCGATTTAATGCGACCAACAGGATAGAGAGAGCTTTGCCTCTCAGTTTTCCCTTTTACGGTGTATATTAACAGTTATTAAAATAGTGTAATAGGTACACAGAAAATAAGCGGTACTTCCAATGGAAGCGCACACAGTCTCAAAAAAAAATTTCGTATAGAGGGTTATATTTGGCATCTGGCAATGATCGCCTTTTTCCTTACGATCGATTTTTCCGCACCAACCGTCTATTACCATCGACAGCCTTGTACACTCACAAGAGGAAGAGACAACTACCGCATTTTCCATGGGCCGCCTTTTCTATCGACCGCCGATTACCATCCACCGCCTTGTACACTCGCTAGGGAAAGGGATAACTGTTGCATTCCAAATGGGCCACCTTTTCCATATCGTCCGCCGATTAGCATCCACCGCCACCGCCTTGCACACTTGATAGAAGAAGGCACAACTGTCGCATCTTTTATGGACCGCCTTTTTCGTATCAATCGCCCAGTACCATCGACCGCCTTGTAGACTTAATTTAATAGCACATTAAAGTAACCATGAAATATTGTGTAACATAACCTCACATTTCGATGAAATGAACTGAACTTTGTATTAAGATTGTGGAAAATTTCGAGCTTCTTTCGCAAATTTTTGTTCAAAACGCTTAATTAACTCTAACAGTATTTATGAATTGGATGCTCGTAGCTCAGGGTTCGTATAAGGCCATGTAACCAATTTTTGCCCTTATTGGCGGAAATGTTACTTTCTCTTCACAAAAACTCAAATTACACCAAAAGTACAAGAACTTTACATGCCATGCTTTGGAGTTCCTATGAAACATCTGGAAAAGCCGTGGACTGCGAAATTAGACGGCTCACTAGTAGCCGAGGGATACTCTTCTGATTCGAAGGACCAATTTTCAAATGAGTACCTCTATAACTTTTAAATTTTGTTCGCACATTTAAGTGGTCCGGCCGCACAAGAATTGCAGTGGAATTTTTTTTTCAAATTTTCCAAAACTAATTTCAGATTCGTGATTTTTATGTTCAAAAACCCCTCGAAAAACCCCCAGATACTAAATTGAAGGTGGCCACCTATCTAGAATGGTATAATAACAATAAACACGTGCTTGATCTTCCTCACTTTCAAATACTCTTGCATACAACATCCCAAACATTTTTCGCGTATTTTGTAAAATAATTTTTTAATTCTTCACAGGTTTACAACGGTGTGCGGTAAATTTGCCCCGGAATATTCGCCCCCAAGTAAATTCGCCCCCGGAGTATTCGCCCCCAACAAATTCTCCTCCGAAAAATTCGCCCCATAACATTTATTAACCCTCGGAAGTAATAGGTTGGTTTGGTAACATATTAAACAAATAACAATTAAACAAAATTCATTTTACGAACTGCTGGCCCTGTTACCTCCGAGGATCTTATGAGACGAATCCTACGGGAGCGGAATCGCCGGGGGCGAATCTTCCAGTAGCGAATTTGTCGGGGGCCAACTTGCCGGGGGTGAATTTTCCAGGGCGAATCTTTCTGGGGCGAATATACTTGGGGGCGAGTTTTCTTGAAGGCGAATATTCCGGGGGCGAATATTCAGGGACGAATTTTCGGGGGCGAATCATCCTACAATCGTTTACAACAATTAAATCTATTGTTTGTAATGGCCTGGTATCATCAACGTAAGAAGGGTCGTTTGAAAGGATTGAGTAAGGGCTGTTCAATATAATGATCTTTTAATTGAAACTGAATATAGGTAAAACCCGAGGTAAAACCTTAGTAACTGTTAATTATGGTCTGTTAATTTGAAATCAAACATGATAGCCTTATCATTTATAGAAGGTATGACTATGACTAAATAGTAACAGTAAAGGTAAACAATTTAAAGTTACATTAATAAAGCAAACAGGGAGATACGGTAATTGGGCGTACATATAATTTTAGATTTCAAAATAAACGATTCTTCAAGCTAAACATGGTGACACATTTTCAAATAAAATTATTCATATGTACGTGGAATCTTATTTAATTTGGACAAAATTAACCGCCAAAATAAGTGAGTAATTATACACTCCCTATTTTTACAATTTACACGCAATAAATTAGTTTAATATGGACCCAGCAAAATACACAACTTGGGGATAATAAAAAAAGCGTGGCACCCACGTTCGGATTTAGGCTCAACGAAGGTAAATTAATTAATGAAAGATAAGGGAAAGTGATGATGCACGTACAAGTGTAAAAATTCTCGCATGGAAGTTTGCCAAAATGTTCAAACCGGTGGGTTGACAGCGCGAATTTTTCATATGATTCTTCGTTTCACACATTGTTTATGTTCAAGTCGCATCAATAGCACTGTAAAATGCATGATTAAAAGTTCCTTGTAATAACAGAAAGGCTCAGTGTATATTAAACAGACAATTAAGATCTGAAGAACTTCGGTCTTTTTTAAAGCCCCAATGACAGGAGCTTCGCTCAAAGAATTAACCATCAACACGATAATAAAATCGCTATTAAAAACTTTAAAAAAAGTATCCTATAAACATTTTACACGCACCTTTCAGTTTTTAAAAGTTCAGGATGCTCGAAAACTCTACAGTACAGTTGAAGAATCCTCACACAGGCCAAGTTCAACCCCATCCATGGAATCTCCCTGGATTTATTCTCCGCCAACATCATTAACAACCACTCACCGCACTTACACACCAAATGATTTAAATAGTCACAATTTCAAACGGAACATCACAAGCCAACGGAAACCGATAACCACCACAAACAAAAATCCGCATATCAAAGTTCATGGTTTCAGAAGAACTTTCTCCGCACGTTGCGCAAAAGTTTATAAACAAACTTCAAAATTGCCGCCACAAAAAAAAAGCGCTACGAGCGACAGAATAGTCGCGTGTAAAATGATAGAATTAATTCTGTTAGTGAAGAAGACGTCGAGGAGTGTGCGCGACGCTCCGAAAGACGCTGTAACAAGACGTCAAAATTGTGACGAATATACACAAACATCGGCCATAAATCAAAATAGTTAATTAGCGATGATGAGAGGAAAAAATTCAATCGCGACCAAAAATAAGCCCGCTAAAAATAAACAATTTGAAACGGCGTGTTTTCTAATTATTTCGCGATGCAATCGTAATAAAGGTGGACGTCCCGTGTAAAATTTAAATCGCGCTTACCTTGAGAGGGATGCAATTAGCATGTCGTGGGAAAATGAGACAATTACATTAGACTTCCGTTCAACTTTGCACTCCGAATGATTTCATACGTTCTTAGAAAGGTGTGCAGCGGAAATCATTAAAAATCCATACAAGTTCTAATTCGACGGAAACTTTGTCGCGCTTCACGGGTAAGAAATTTGGGCGGAAATAGGTTTTCCGAAACCGGCGCGAAGGTTAGATACCTTCAGCAAGTGCTGAATATGCACGTCTCATTTTTCCGAAAGAGCGAGAATTTCAAACAATGTAGCAATAAAGCTGTATTTCCAGAAAGGTTACGTGCTTATTATTTTGTAGAAAGAATAACGATGTAGATTGAACGCAATAATTGACTTTTTCGAGAATGGAGGAGACATTCAACGCAATTCCCTAGTCGAGATTAACCTTTTTGACCTAAATAAGGGACTCGGCCGATTAAATACCAGTTACAATTAAAGACAATTAAATTTGAATGCGTCTAGAAGGGCCATTTAGACTGTCGTTTCATTTTTGTAGATGAACAACTTGTTTTTGGGAAAGCAAATTAAATAAAGTCTTTACCATTATTTTGAACACTCCATAGTTTTAAAACAGCGATTATGTAATTTCAAATTATCTTTTAAAATACGAACTAAATTAGTATATGGCAATTCCAAACATTTTGGTATCCAAGCTAATGATAAAATAAATAAAATAATGATATCTCCAAAAACCATAGAAGATACGACGATGCGATGGTCAAATTAGAGCAAATATGCACAATTAAAGAGTTATTATCATGGTTTAAAGAAAACCCGAAAATTCCGATTACTTCCGAAGATATGCCAAAAAAACAGAAATTTGCCCATGTAGAGCACACACAAAGAAAAAACAAAAGTTGGAAACTGTTGGTGTCGACAGGATGCCGGATAGCCCATTCGCGCACGACGCCCTAAACCTGCGAGAATACTTGGACAAATTTTCCAGGAACTTTGTTCGATAGGTATTATAGCAGAATTAGGCGATTGTGCGCGGGTGCACCATCCTGTTGAAACCTACTATTTCCAACTTTTGTTTTTTTGTGTGTGCCCTACATCGTTGTCTTCCTAATAAAGTTGATGAACACAAAACAAAACGTTGTACTGAAAATCCCTCAAGGCTGTCTTGTCGAGCTCAAAAAGGGGCAATGAGAAACTGTTGTTTTTCTGGATCTATTCAAATAACATCGGAAGAAACTAAAAATCGGAGTAATCGGAATTTTCTGGTTTTCTTTGCAGCATTTCTTTAATTATGCAATTTTTCCCAAATTTAACCATCTTCGTTATCTTCTATGGTTTCTGAGATCCCCATGGACACATCCTTATCTTGGACACAATGTGTAACAGTGTAAAACATCAAAATACGAGTATACGGTTATTAAAAAAATAGGCATTTTATGGGCGATTATCTACAATTATAGAGTAAACAATTCTACTCTATATTACAATGCAGACACCGCTTTCCCAAGAAATGTTTGATATCCTAAACGGCAACGGCTAGGTTTTGAATTAGCGAAGGTTGCTTCGTTTGGACATAGGATTCTTTCCTGAAGGGGAAGCAACACCAGCTCGCTACAGGCACATACAGGGTGGTTGATAAAGATTGAACCAAAGCTTTTTGAGTGCGACCGCCATCTTGAATTTTTTTAATGACATAACATAGATCATGCCAGTACGTCAGTAGTAAGCCTTTTTTTCTCTTTCTAACGAGCTCATAATTTAGATAAATTAAAGATCGCATTGGTGCTCATATGCGCCATTCATATTAACAGTAAGACCTCTTGTGGCAGCACATTGTAATTGCTATTGGTGGTATAAGACCGCCATTTTGCTTATCTGCAATGGCCAAAAGTAAATTAATATTGAAGTTTTTAGGATGTCAAAGTGAATGCACTTGCAATCAATGTAATTACACCTTAACAAGGATAGTTCGAAGCGTCACATTTATGTGTAAAGTTCCCCCTCCCCATTAATCATCTAGCAAGAAGGTAAACAATGATAAATATAGTATGCTACTACCTTATAACCAAACCATTTACTAAGCTATTTTGGTTTTAATTTAAATAAGCTTTATTTTTGTTAATTTAATAAGTAAGCACTATACATTCAATACAGGGTGGCCCACTGAACAATGCTAATTTTGCCCACTTAACGACAGTCTTGCCAGTAACACTCGAACACGACAATTTTAGTTTTGAGAGAGACACCTAAATTAAGTAATACTACTTACATAACTTTAACCCTGAGAAGGGGGTGAACTGCACCACAAAAATTTTAAATGGGAAAGGGTAGTAAATGTTAGCTAGGTCGAAAGAAATGTTCATTATGTTTTCAGAACTGTTTTTATTTTTCAAATCCGATCAGTAGTTCCAAAGAAAACTCGATTTAAATGGATTTGCAGAACCGTTTTAAATGTTTATTAAGTAGGCGTTGAAGTTGAAATAATTGAGAGCTTGTGTCAGAAAAGAACATCTGACATAAATACAATAAGTGCACAAGCAATGAAGCGAATTTGTGATAACAGTTTTTTATATAAAAGTCAGAAAAATGTCACATTGCTGGCGAGTAAATATTGAAGTACGAGGCCCCAAGCCGAGTTTGGGGCCGAGTACTTTAATTTCCGAGTCAAGTAATGTCATTTTACTGACGAGTTTTGTATTAGATTTTATTTCATACTATCTAGTAATCACCGCTTTCCCAGACCCATTTGAGTCTGGTAAATCGTATTTTACCAGACTGAAAGCTTTTACGAGACTGGAAATGTTGCCTAGCAACATCAACTGACGTCCATATAAACCAATATATTAATGTGTCAAACTACTGTCAGATCAAACAAATCAAGTGATCGACTTTTGCTTTCATTTGAATGCGTACAACATTCTAATCAAAAATTGTATGGCCTTTTAATAGAAAAAAGAGCAGTATGAAATAAAATGTCTTACATTATTTGTATGTTAAATCAGTTAACGTTACTCGTTTCGAAATTCCTGCCTCAGCTACGCTTCGGCAGTAAACATCTCACTCGTTAACGTAAACCTTGATTTACCATACTCATAATATGTAAATAACTATTACCCGAAATCGTGTTTTAATATAGCATTTCAATTTTTATATAGAACTTTTGATTAATGTCAATCTGTCAGTGATGGCATGAGTCATTATAGACATTTGGCAATGTCACAAATGCGGCCGGTAAAGTGATGGTGCGACCGGTAAAGTGATAGGTGCGGCCAGTAAAGTGACAAGCGCCAGGAAACGTAGTCTGTTCTGCGTCTGTCTGTCATGGAAACCAAAATTTCCTGACAGAAAGTAGGCATGAAAATGAAGGTTTCAGGACGATTTTGGGTAAATTTGTTTAATTTTGTGGTAAATTCAAAAACAATGACGGTTTACACTATAGCGCAAAGGGTGGAAATTGTTTCGATTTTTTTTTAAATGGCGATTCTGCCTTCACAAATTCGCTTCTTTGCTTGTGCACTTATTGCACTTATGTTAGATGTTCTTTTCAATTTCAGCTCCGTTAAGTAATTATTAGCAGGTTTTAGCTTCCAATGATATATGAACGCAAGCATTAAAACTGCACGTTTACGCCGACACCGGTTTGATAAGAGACCTTTGCTTGACCTGAGAAATTGAACGAGACAACGGGAGTATGAATTTAAAAATTTCATCTCTTTCATAGTGAGGATAATTAAACGTTGCTAATTAAATGAGCTGCAGAAAGCAGTATCCGATTAAGCCACGAGTGGTTTCAAAAGAAGCGATCTTAATTAATTTGAATTTTACCTTACCTAACGATTTGCTTTTCTTTCTTTGAATTGAAACCATGCGTGACTGAAAAGTAACGATAATAATTGCTAATGATTTTTTTTCTGTTTTTTGTTACGTTCCCATTGATCCCACGATACAAGCTCACAAACCTGTTTCATTGTTTTCAAAACAAGTAAATTTCTTTTGTATTGTTTCCCTTTGAAATTATATGACTTTGGAAAAGGCAAAACTGGCTAACAAAAATACTGATCTGTTGCGTAAAGTTAGTCAGTCATTGTAGATGGATAAATTTAAAAAAATTACTAATTACCTGCTGTTCGTCATCGAAGGGGATCTACCACATCAAAAACTACTGGCATACGTGAATTGCTAATTGAAAAAGTTTTTCGCAAGAATCACAGTCTCCGATATTCCACAGTTGGGTAGGAAATATTGGCTGAAATCGTGCGTACGCAATGTGGTCGATTTTCGATGACACGTTTACATCATGCAAATAATAAGCTTTTTTACAAAGTTATTGACAGTTAATTACCTACCCTATAATTATAACTGTTACCTACATAACTATCTGCTTTGAAAATGATCTTTCACAAAAGTTGTTGATACACGTGTAGTAAGTGGTATTAATTTTTTGGCACGCTCTCAAAATTCCTATGATTAATTTTAATACGGCATAATTTATGTGTTTAAGCAAAAATTGACATGATTATGTAAATGTTTATGCAAAATCACTTATTTTCATGTGATATATTTACATTGTCCGGTCATTTTTTAATGTAAGTGTTAGAAAGTGAAATACACATACTGATAATGTTAATAATTTTGCATGCTTTATTAACGCACTTGCAAACACAATTTCTTTTTTTAACAAAGCACGATGAATTGGCGCGACAGTAAGTCAGTAAGTGTGTTTAGATTGGTCAGATATTTACCAAACCATGACGCTCTTCCTATTCTAAATTTTATTAACCACCGACCAGAAATAAAGAGTCATAATGAAATAATAATTATTCAGTTATTATATTTGTTAATTCGTATTGCGAAAATTATTTCTTGACGATGATAGCATTACGTTTGAACACCGTTTTTTGAAAAATACAAATAAAAAATCACTTGGTGTTGATTTTTGAAAACATTTTAAATACATATACCTAATTCTTTAACTCACTTTGGCAGGTAGGAAAAAAAAAGGTGCATTTCCTCATAGGAATTTTTTAAGCTCTACAAGATGGTGTCCACATATTTTAACATCATCAATCTGTACTTGTACTTTTTTCGCGTGGTCCATAGATATAACAATATGAAGTTGATGATGGTTTCTCAAAAACGAAAATCTGTGAGCACAATCTTTTGTTTAAAAGGTGCGGGGAAGTGTTTTTTGTTTTTTGAAATCCTTTCAAACAAGGTCAGAAAGAAATAAAACCGAATATGGGTAACTTTGTTGGGTTGTTTTCGAATATCTTCGGAACTGATCGAAATATCCGGATTTTTAAAACCTCATTTTGCAAAGTCCTAAAATTTTACCGACTCGACTATGTATATCCAATGTATATCTTATAATTTCCGATTTACCCATGCTGTTCATTCTTATCTTGGACACACGGCAAACTTGGTAACCTCAACATGGAGAAAACTTTTGATTTGAACAAGAATTTGGTAATTTAAAAATGTGCTTTTTGTTTAAATTATGCCATGTTATCTTCTTGTTAAAGTGTAAATACCGCACGTCGAACGTAACCAATATAACACGAGACCAAATTTAGTAGTAAATGACAGAGACCATTTGGTGCACGAGCTGATTTTTTTCAGTTAGCTATAGAATACAATAATTCCCAACAACTTTTCAACCGGAGCATGCACAAATTGTCGGTCATTCAGGTGGTACTAAATTTTAAGATCTTCATAATTCCTTTCAAATATACCAAAAATCTACGGGAAACAACGATTTTTGAAACATCCCCCGATTAAAAATTTCTTAAAAAGTTCGATTTCCTGTTTTGGATCCCCCAAGATTCTATGGATTCGTGAATGTCAAAACCCCCGTTAATGATTATTCATTTTTCTTCTTCTTCTTCATTTTGAAATAGTAACAAGTTGAAAAGCTGAGAACACATTAAATGCGCCGGTTTAAGAAAGGCGTGTAGAAATGAAATTAAATGTGACCTAATAATCACAATGTAATTAATACGTATTATACCTGAAATAATTAAACAGAAGCTGAATGAACTACCTGCGAGCAGCCAAAAATCTGAGCCTCCTTCAGCTAGTCGTGGGTTAGTTTTCACCTCGGTTTTCACCTTTGGAATAAAAGTAATGCAAATAAAGACAATACTTTAAATTGTTGAAAATTTGCCAATGGATTACCAGATAAAATTAAACAATTTATATACTTCTCATGACGCAAGATTTATTCAACTTAATTTATGAATTATAATTAGATCAGGATGTGTGTAATAAATGTCTTCTCTTTAGTTCGGCCTGCGAGATTTAATTAAAGTTTATGGCGGAGCGCGTAAATATTTGAAGCTTCTCTTCATTATTGTAAGATAATGGACATTTTACCTTGTTTCGCAAGCGTCACCATCTGTCTACAATATTGATTTGTACTAATTTACCAAACTTCGTACTTTTACGATATGTAAATAAAAGTTTAGTGTACCTATTTGATATTACAAAATCTGTTACTAACTACCTCAAAAAATTAAGCCGTTTCGGGGCATATTTATTGTGGCAAGCTAAAACAGCGAGAACGATCAGGATTAATTTACACAAGTAAATATGGCATATTTCTTGATACCAATTTTTGGGACAATATCTATATTCCGGGTTAAATTTCATCATAAAAAAAATTGGTATTCACATTGCTATGTAAATAAATAAATTGCATATTTAAAACTAAAGTCAATCTATCACCTTAATTCTCTGCTAAATGAGTCCAGCAAGCGTAAGCTAGTCAAATCTCTTATTTTACCCCATTTTGATTATTGTTGTATGGTGTATTATTTTTTTCTCACAAAACGTGACCAAGCAAGGCTGCAAAAAACTCAAAATGCGTGCATAAGATACATTTGCAATATTCCCCTTAGAGAGCACGTCACGCCGTATTATCACAGACTTAATGAGTTAAAAATCAAGGATCGTGTCAAATATCTATATATGATAATGCTTTATAAAATTTTACAATTTAGAATACCGTCATATTTATATCACCTGTTGATAAGAAGATCGGCTGCTCATTGTGTAAATTTAAGAACTAATTCTTTTACAATACCTAGACATAAAACTGCAAAATTCCAGGGTTGCTTCACATATGTTGCACCATCGTTGTTAAATTTAAGGTTAGATGCATTGCACATGAACTATCCTCAGTTTGTTAGATCTACTAAGAGCTTTTTCTTAGAGAATTGTAATTAATTTAGCAAGACGACTGTTTTTTTTTATCATTTTGTGTCTTACAGGATGAATTGAAAAACGGCTTTAGGCCGAATTCATTACCTTTTGAGCTGTACAACATTATTATTTTATTGTTTTGTTTCGTATGTATGCTCAATAAACATTATTATTATGGTCGGTGTTTCTTGTGAGAACTCAGGTCTAGCCTGGTTAACTAATCGCACGGATTAAAATCAAGTAACGATCAGTGTCTGTGTCTGTGTCTGGTGAAGTTATGTAGGGTCCTAAAAAAAATAAATAAATAAAAATCACACATGGGCACAATAAGCCAACGCTATCAGGAAAGAGGAAAACAAAACAAAACAAAAATCATTATAATAATTCCTGTAATTTTATTAAATGGAGTTTATTGTGTAAGTGTTTCTTTGGCTTTGCGTTTGGGTTGAATACGAGTGGGTTGTGATAACGTGGTGTTCTTCGGTGAGGATGGAGTTTTGTGTTTTTTTACTGTGCTAGGACGTGTAACTTTATTGGGTGGACCTGTCTTTGTGGTACATGTTGCCTTACTTGTATTTATGGTGTTTCTTTGTTCTTGAGGTTGTTATTTGTTTATTGCTTTGGTTATTGGTGGAGGTATTACTGTATTTTGTGAGCTAGTAGGCTGTTTAGGTTTTTTGCGTTTGGGTTGGAGTACGAGTGGGTTGTGATAACAGTGGTTGTGATTCTTGTGAAGCAAGGAGTTATGTGTTTTTAACTGTGCTAGGGCGTGTAACTTTATTGGGTGGAACCTGTCTTTGTAGTGCATGTTGCGTTACTTGTATTTATGGTGTTTCTTTGTTCTTGAGGTTGTATTTGTGTTGTTATTGCTTGGGTTATTTGGTGGAGGTATTACTGTATTTTGTGAGCTAGTAGTCCTGTTAGGTTTTTGCGTTTGGGGTTGAAGTACGAGTGGGTTGTGATAACGTGGTGTGTTTCTGTGAAGAAGGAGTTATGTGTTTTTTAACTGTGCTAGGGCGTGTAACTTTATTGGGTGGACCTGTCTTTGTAGTGCATGTTGCGTTACTTGTATTTATGGTGTTTCTTTGTTCTTGAGGTTGTATTTGTGTTGTTGCTTGTGTTATTGGTGGAGACATTACAGTATTTTGTGAGCCTGTAGTGCTTTTAAGGTTGTTGCGTTTCGGTTGAATACGAGTGGGTTGTTTCTGAGAAAGAGGAGTATTGTGTTTTTTAACTGTGCTAAGACGTGTAATTTTATTGGGTGGACCTGTTTTTGTAGTGCATGTTGCGTTACTTGTATTTATTGTGTTTCTTTGTTCTTGAGGTTGTATTTGTGTGGTTGCTTGGGTTATTGGTGGAGATATTACAGTATTTTGTGAGCTAGTAGTGCTGTTTAGGTTTTTGCGTTTGGGTTGTATACGAGTGGGTTGTGATAACGTGGTGTGTTTCTGTGAAGAATGAGTTTTATGTTTTTTAACTGTGCTAAGACGTGTAACTTTATTGGGTGGACCTGTCTTTGTAGTGCATGTTGCGTTACTTGTATTTCTTGTGTTTCTTTGTTCTTGAGGTAGTATTTGTGTGGTTGCTTGGGTTATTGGTGGAGACGTTACAGTATTTTGTGAGCCTGTAGTGCTGTTAAGGTTGTTGCGTTTGGGTTGAGTACGAGTGGGTTGTGATAACGTGGTGTGTTTCTGAGAAGAAAGAGTATTGTGTTTTTTAGCTGTGCTTTATTATTATTATTATTATGTGCAATGGCTTGAGGTAAACTACACCACCCACAAAACGCCTGTCCAAGCTAGCTCAGACAAATCAAAATTGAAACATAGAATTTTTTTAATTTCTCCTCATACCTACACTCCGGCAAAAGAAAAATCCTAATATTGACTTAAATTAATAATTTTGGAAACTCAGTAGCCTCGATCCCACTATAATAATCTTTATCAACACGAGAAGGTATATGTGATATAAAGGCTTTAATCCTGGTCGCACAACGGGTTCGAATAATCACACAATTGACACGATTGGCCATAACAAAAATTTATTCTAAAACGTATGAAATGAAAATTAAAACATTCTTCAAAAAACAGAAGCTTTCAAAGCTTGTTTTTACATGGTACAAATGGCAATAGTGAAAAAAATAATCTTTGTTTATAATCCAAATAATCTAATCCAACACAGTTTGTGATAAAACAGGCGCACTGAAATCTGGAGCCTTAGGCTATAACTTGAACTTCAATTTTCACTGTTCAGGCATTAGTTTCGAGAATACGCAATTAATTTTCTGTTTTAATTTCAATGGGAAAAGACGTAAATCGGCAGATTCAAACTTTATTAGAGAAACAGCAGAACGCACCCTAAAGAGCAGGAGCTAAATATCTGAAAATTTGTACACCTCGATTAACTGTGCACAGTCGTTGGTAGTCTAGAAGAAGATATTATTTATAGTAATTTTCAGCAACATTATATTCGGAGAAACGCATAATATTTACGGCGACAATAAAGCACGCCTATTAAAAAACATATATTTAGTTATTGCCTAACGTATCTTTATTGTCGTGTGCATACATCCAAAAACCGTTTTGGCAAGCGGTCCGTTACGCAAAATTTGATTTGCAAATGTCGCTACTTATTTTTAATTTTTGAAGATTTATTTTTTTCCAAATTTTAACTTCACCTCCCATCGGACATCTAAAGCTCTTGGCAGGTCGTTTTGTTCATTATTAATTATGAACACTCCATAAACCGGTATCGGTTACAGACATTCCCATTTGTTTCGTGTAACTGCTATTTATGCGAGTTAATTATTTTGACTAAAAAATAATGATTGGTTTGTGCCAAAATTGTTTCGTAACTGAACCGGGTATTAATTAATGCAAATTTCGTCTCGAAATTTAGAATATGTGGCAAATGGTGTACCTAATAGATAATCATGAATGGAAGATCCCATCTTTTTATAGTATTAGTTGCAGTTTGTAATGAAAGGGTGCTCGTCGCCCTTACATTAAGATAAGAACTTCGCCTTTGTATTGTTGTTTAACAACTGTACCTAATTAGTTAATTACAAAATCAATCCGATTCCTCCATTCCACTTCTGACTTTGTCAACTTGCGTTGTGAAGTAGTCCATTAGAATTACGAGGAAAGTTTGACCATTACTTTTAGTACAGTACGCCTTCTCATTGGACCCTTGCAAACTCTGTTATAAATTATTGCTCTTTAATATGACAATGGCAACGCTTTTAGTTATTTGGTAACAACGGTTAATGAAGTGTAATTTCCCTGTATTATGGTGCAGTAACAGAAAATGTAGGATCACTATTGTATATTCTTGGCAGAGGCAAGAAAAACAGACATACTTGTATTATGCAAACATGACGAATTCTTGCAGATCACTTATAGAATCCACATATAAAAAATAAAAATAAGAAGAGTTACACAGAGAATGTTTACGTACATTACATTGTGTCGGAAGTTTCGAAAATATGCAAATATTTTGAAAATGTTGAAAATGTGCAAAGAATGACGAAAACATGTGGGGTTCGTCGCCTGATTGGCCCATTTTATTCGTTTTTAGCAACTTAATTTATTTGCGGGTACCTACGTACACCGTGTAATAAATTTTTCGATTGGTTATGGCTGGCTGTCTGACTGAGATCTCAGCAATTACAATAGCTAGTGCTAGCGACTTCTGAGATTGTGCAGGCTCTAACTTATTTTGAGTGAGGTTACTCTGAGATCGATAATTTTAAATTTTGCCAATAAAATACTGATTTGTACTACGAAAAATGCGCTTTTATCATGCATATGCTTATGTGCTCGATTTTCAGTCGTCTGTCTGCATGCTCCATCGAAATCTCGGCCCATGGGGGCCACTTAGAACCTTCGGATTTTCGCTAATTTATTGGTGCTATGGTTTATACTTGTCCATTACTTATCATTACAGTTGTATTACGCGGAAATCCAACGAGTGGGCTTTGAAACCAGTAACGGCTCAACGGATTTTGTTCAAATTTTGTAAATGTATATTAAGCATAGTGAAACAAAAAATGATCAAAGTCCTCGTGTGAGATCGAAGGGACTTCAGCGCATTTTTGTGTGTTAGATCAGTGTTTTATTAGCCAATATTGACTCCACCATCAATAAGATCTTGCCGAAAGCTACCACGTTCACTTTGTCGGTACCATTTTCTCACTTACCGTGCCCTCGCAATTCGCGTTTGAAGTTTTGACTCCACCATCATTAAAATCCTTTGGGGGTTACCATATTCCCTTTGTCGACACCCACTTCTGATCACCCGCAACAATTCGGATTTGAAGTTTCGACTGCACCATCAGTAAGATCTCGTCGGGGGTTACCACATTCCCTTTGTCGATACACAGTTCCGACGTCCCGTTCATTCGTAATTCACATTTTGGTAGATTTCGCTAAAATCCCGGCATAAAATCGTATTCAACTTTTGGGTACTTCACATAGCTCGACCTTCTATTAGTGACACGAGAAAGAGAGACTTTTGGGCGCCCAAAGTCGACTACCCCTCGAAGCGCGCCGCGCAAAAGGTGGTTTATTTCGCCCCCAGGAAAAAAAACAAAATTCCGCCACGCAGGAGTTGTGCGCGTTGACAAGATCTTCCCGACGACACCAATTTGAAAACAATCGGAGAAAAACTGTAGAAGAAGATAGATAAAAACTGAAAAATCTCCAGGTTAGTATAATACGCTCGGGGATGGCGTCCAGATGTCGTCGACTCCAAATCTTGTAGCCCCATCCCTAACGTTCTTAATTACACGGCCCCGATAGTTACATGTACACTCCTTGTCTTTTTACAAGCGTTTTTCAACGGGCGCGCATTTACTGCCAGCCAGCCAGCCAGCCGACCAGCCAGCCAGCCAGCCAGCCAAAGTGAGATTAAAAGCTACTTTTTACAAAAAAAATTTTTTGCAAAAATGCGCTAAAAATAACGAGGCGGATTTTAAAAAAAAAGTTCGCACGTACGCTATGTGCTATGCCACTTTTCGCAAGTCTTTTATATTTTAAAATTCAGTTATGATGATTGTTAATATGTTATGTACGATGCGCCAGGGGGCTTTATTTGTTTATGGGGGGGGGCCTGATATATATTTGTTGAATTTCTTTGCAGCGGTATTTTGCCACAATCTTATTTTGCACAAATTTGATTGTTTTTCATCTCGTTTTTCATGCTCCTGAATATTTGAATTTTTATGTTAGGTATATGAAAACTATTATGGAATGGATCTCGAAACCCCTAACTCTGTATTACAATGAGACATGTTATGTCCTAGCCAAACCCGGGCGCCTGAACACACCCTTATATTGTTATGATGAGCCATCCTAATGCAGGCCCGGAGCTCTTAACCATAAACAAAAATGATATATTATTGTGTATTCTTCGTACCGTGAACCCTTGGTGTGAATATCGGGTTCCGTTACATAACAGTGATAATAACCACAACACAACCACACTTCTGTGAAAGCTGGTGGTACAATATTTTGAATATTGGTGTAATAGAGGGTGTACTCACGACTATGAGGGAGATAATATTCCTCGATGTTGTCGTACGGGATGAAAACTATCATAATGTGAAATTGTAAAGTGCAAATTGGAAAGGAAGTAAGAAAATAAGTGACTACATATCCTGGAAGGTTTTCAATAGCTCTTTTTTCCTTCCTTGCAATCAATTAAGTCCCTAGAGCTATTGCCTATCGAATGATTAAGCGAGGGCAACCCTGAATTGAATTTGAATATTTTGGTTCGGGACGGTTGGAAAAGAGTGTGTCTCTTTAGGCTAATTATTTATTCGAAAACATAATTGATCTTTCAAATTTAAAACAATTGTCACAGAACATAAGAGAGAAAAGGCAAAATACGAGAAAAAAATTAAAACTTTGCCACCCTATATAACGAAAAGGACGCCCTTTAGACCATGCATATATTTGCATTTTTTAGCGTAACACAACGAAGTTGAGGTAAAGCTTATGTGCTCGTGTTTCCGTCCGTCCGTCCGTTCCATCGAGATCTCGGCCCCTGGGCCACCTAGAGACTTCGGGTTTTCGCTAATTGATAGCTGTTATGGTCTATATTTGCCCAATTCGATCAGTTTCATTTAACTCCATATTTTGCGCAGACTGCGCAATACCAACTTTCACATTTATGGGGATATTTCTTTGAAATTTTAACCACAGACGCTTCTAGTAAAGATAAACATTTCGCGCATAGTAAAAATTATGTGGGCATGCGCAGTGACTGCGCAATGCCAACTTTCTTATTTATGGAGATATTGCTTTGAAATTTTAACCACAGACGCTTCTAGTAAAGGCAAACATTTCGCACATAGCAAAAATGATGTGTGGGCATGCGCAGTGATGTGTGGGCATACTGCGCAATGCCAAATTTCTTATTTGTGGAGATATTTCTTTGAAATTTTAACCACAGGCGCTTCTAGTAAAGGTAAACATTTCGCACATAGAAAAAATTATGTGGGCATACGCAGTGACTGCACAGGCTGCTCATAGCCAACTTTCTTATGTATGGTAATATTTCTTTGAAACTTTATAACTTATAACTCCTCTCTTTCTCTGGACGTGGATGTGCTTCAATAGGCAGATTCGACATTTTGTGTGCTTTTGGTGACGATGCGTCGTTTCAATACTTTGTGTTACGCGGCAATACCCACGAGTGGGTTTTGGAACATTTTTTCTTATTTTCACGAGTGCTATCACGCTCTGACATATCTGCATGACATTAATTAACACCTTGTATACTAACGTTGCAAATTTAGGTTGAAGAGAATTACTTCTGTCTTCTTCCCGACCCATACACCTAATTCCTTTGGGTAATTTTGATGCTCCTTTTGTTTATTTATACAGGTGACACATCGATTTGTACATTTCATAAGATGAATTAATGTGTGAAGATGTCCCACGCATCCTGAATGAAAGGTTAAGGCTATTTAGAAATACAAACAAATTCATTCGAAATAAAACGGAATTATAGAAAGAAGTTATTTTCCGCTTCCAAACATTAGGCAACATACCCGTATTTTCATGTGAATATCAATTCTTTGTAGGTACCTACTCATTTGTACTTGTTTGTATATTTACATTTTACGAGACCTTTTATTAAGTACCTGGCAAATTTTAAGGATGACAAATTTCGAGCGGCGCATTTCCAAAATTGTGACGTCTTCGTATGAAAAATGAAAAGGTGTGATAGGTTGACCCTCGAGTTGACCAACATTTTATTTTTAAACGAGTGTCACACATTTACAACAACACACTTTTATTGTAGGTATTGTTTACGAGGATAAATTTGAAAATCAAAGTAACTTCGTCGCTTTTGTAATGCCAAAGTGATGTTTACAAATGATTTAGTGGGCGTTGTTTCATATGATGATGTAAATGTTTGTATGAATAATGTCGCACGCGTTTTGTTTTTTTAGTGTGGACATTTTTGCAAATTAGAATCAAAGATCGACTTCAGTCCAGGATGTTTGCCCAATCATATTAACATGCCCGTGAACTTTGCCTTAAATTTTTCCAAAGTTGGTCAGTATGTCTGATCCTTATGAAACTTCAAAATTTACCTTTTTTAACCTGGAGATCGCTGAGCTATAGCACACCGACCAAACCACCACCACCACCTGAGAATCCCTCAGCTGGAGATATTATTGCAAAAAATACATTTCATAAAAGCCGAGCATATTCAACACTTCAGTAACACTAAGTTCACACTTACACGTTCGGTTTGTCCTCCACCTGTCGGGAGGATTTATGGTCAGGAATGCCATATGGCGCTCTATCCTCTAAGCTAAGCCTTCACCCAGCCCATATCTCAACCTCGATCCGAAATCAGACTGGCATCTTGTTAGTTATCGTATACTCACGATGACCGAAACTATACAAAAATATTGTAACAAGGTGCCGGAAAATGCAGAATTTGTAATTGATGGGAAAAAAACAAAGGCATTCAATAATCCTTGGCGATTTCCCTACCAGTGTACTGCCACGATATTATTTTTTTTTATGAAATAACTCGCTCGAATATCGCAGGTTTTGAAAAAAAAAACATTTTAGAATTGCTTGATGCTCCAATAATAATATACAGGGTCCTGCAACCGTGCGTCGGTCTTTCCTAGCCCATACCTGGTAAAAATATCAAAAAACTATTTTTGTGAAAAATATTGAATAACCTAAAAAATACGGGGTTTTGGTACAAAACACCAAATATAAAAATTGAAGAGCATGGAAAAGACTATCGAATAAGAAATAAAATAGTGCGAGTTCCGTTTGAAAAAAATAGTTATTTATTTAAAACACTGAAATATGGCAGTTTTGCTATTTTTTTGGGAACACCCTGTATCACTAAATTCAACTTTCTCATTACCAAAGTGTTGCCTTTTATTCAGATTCACATTATTGATCAAATCTATTTCTTAACTATAAAAATTAAGGTCGGTACAATTTATCGAAGTGGGGGTGGCTTATAGAGAATTATTAGGAAAAAAATGAATAATTTGGCAACATTGACAAAAAACCAAGTAGTGAATAGGTTGCCATGTAGAGGTTAAAAAATGACATCGAATTACCTAAAAATATACAGAATGTTCCATTAAAAAAAATTTGCACAACAGTTTTTTTGATATTTTTTAGTAGGTATGAGCTAGGAAAGACCGAAGCACTGCTGCAGGGCCCTGTATATTTTCACACTAAGAAACAAGCAGATATAAATATTTGCACGTGGTTTTTAGAGAAAAAAATGGGTCACACAAATTGAGAACGAAATTCTGTGTAGGTACCTACTATACAGTAATCGAGGGGTATTTTACTGGGCAAACTTTTGGAAGCGTACTGCCGCAGTTCGAGGTACTGCTGATGTACTACCAGATCCTGTTTGCATACTCCCATGACCCACGAAACGAAGAACCATCGTATCGACATTTTTTGTTATTAATGCCATCAAAAAATGGTGCAATGGTTGTAGGTATACAGTGATATTCGTGTAGAAGTAGACATAGAAATAACTTCTTGAAACAAATGAAGATCTGGTTGTCATATTAATTATTAATTTGAATATTGTCGCTTTAGCTTCACAGAAAATAAATCTCTAAAGCTCCTTTAACTGTTATTGGCACTATACCAATTGGAAAGATCAACTTTTTGTTTAGTTGAATACATCGCACACGAACCGAAATTAGAATAGGGAAGTCAAAGCGATAATATTCAAATTAATTAATATGACAGGCAGATCCTCATTTGTTGTAGGTAGTTACTTTGGTGGCATAACATTTGGGGTTTTTCAGGAGACTTTTTATCATGTAAAAGTAAACTGTAGACATAGGAAATTCCTATGTCTACTTCTGCATGAATATTACTGTATAATTAAAAGAACATCTAAATGCCTTGTATGTGTTATTTGATTTATTTATCTTGAGCCGATTTAATAACTTGTTGGGATCACATTTTTTGGAAAAAAGTGTCACACAAAAGTTGAAGGAGATCTCCTAATTTTGAACTCGGTAATGAAAAGAGCGGGAAATTGTACTAACACACAGTTTCTTATCAATTGCTTTGGTCTATCAATTAAAGTATAAATAGGAGTAGGGCCGAGAGTAGGGCTCTTGGTGATGGTAGGGACGATCAGATATGTCCCAAAATTTATATAGGTACACGCTTTAGACCCCCCAAACATGTTACATTTAAAATTTCAACCCCTATGATCACGTAAGTAGTTGTATATTTGGTTATTTTATTTATTTTTATTTTTACCTTTATTTTTAAGTGGGCGGGGTTTCAAGCGAGCCCATCCACTATACATTTACAAATATCCATGCCCAAACCCGTATTTGAACCAGGGACCCTTGGTACCGCAATCGAACTTCAACTCTACCGTACCACACAGGCCGGATATTGTACAAGAGTGGGAAGTTACAGTGAATCTTATGGGGGGGGGGGGGGGGTTACTTTTAGTACTCAGTGCTTCCAGTGACCGTGCTAACTTCACGGATTTGATTTTTAAATAAAAAAGTTAAAGCTTCATAGATGCCTGACTAAAGAAATATGGATTTTCCAATTTAAGACATTGTCGATGACAATTCCAAGAAATTTACAGTCAGTTGATAGTGGATATCGAGGTGGATAGTCTTTATTATTAAAATTTGCAGCTTATGATTTGGAATTACTCGATGGGCGTGAGCTAAACTCAATACATTTGGTCTTTCCATTATTTACAATTAAATCATTCATGCCAAGCAAACCTTATTCAACACTTGTTCCCCTTTTGCTAAAAGTTAGTGATGAGCTACCAAAACATTGGAGTCGTCGGCATAATTAATAATGCGGAAATTCTCTGTTTCAGCAACGCGATATAACTCAATCACATAGATAATGTAGAGTAGTGGACCCGAGAGTGGACCTATCACACTCCCTTGAGGCACTATACTTCTATACTTTGAGTTCTCGATTAAAAGTGGAATTTTTTATTATCACAACCTTTTTTGACGTCCAGACTTGAACACGTTTCCAGCAACTCCCCTAACACCATAGTACAAAGTAGCATAAGCTTTAAAGAGGTCAAAAAATAGATCCAAAACCTTTTGTTTCTGTTCCAATCCTTTTATTATCGAAAAGTAGCAGTTTGGACTTTAGTGTAACCATCTTGTAGATTGCTGAGCACCTTATGACCCTCTAAAAAGTTTCTGCGATCAGATATAATTGTTTCAAATACTCTAAAAAATGATGGGTCTGTAGTTATCTATATCTAAAGTATCTCCATTTTTAAATTTCGGTTTGATTACCGCCAATTTTAAATAATCCAGCTCTCATGTCTCAATGAAAATTTTTTTTTTCATTTAGCACTTTAATATTTCGATAGAATTTGCTATGCCTAATTTATTGATTTCTTAGAACTCATAATAACGATGCCATTGTTTTAATGTCAGCAAATGGGAGCGCTACATAAACTTCCCGACAGGAAATTAAGTCATTTGTTAACATAATTTTAATGCGGGTGCTTAAAGTAATTAAATATTCGTTTCAAATATATCTAGGTAATACGCCTGAGCCATGGAACTATGCAGCATTAAGCACTAGTTAATTTTAACAGTTTGATTTTCAGTTCAATAGGAATATACTCCAAAAAAAATCGTTTATATGCGTGATTCAGGTTAACAGTAAGACCTCTGGTGTCGTATCGTTACCTACTCTTCAATAGTTCAATTCGGTTCAATTAGACCAAAATTATGAATTAAAAAAACTTGGATTTTAAGTTTTAACTTGATTGAAAAACTGCTCGAAATTTTAAACTGAGTCTATTCCAAAAGTCTAATGGGGAGACCTGAACCCCCCACTGAAACTATGAGAATTAGTTCGTTTTCAGGTCTTAAAGTGTTTTCCTTTAAAGGAGGTCGAATTTAATAGAGCTTGAATGCTAGATGATAATGTGCCTTATCACACCCTTTCCATTCGGATCATTTCCTACATCGACTGTCCATTATACTCGAATTTATCATCTCTTAAATGTTAAATTTTGACATTTTGGCGAGTTTAACTTCAATCGTAATTGAATGTTTAACCCCAATTTTCGTGCATCGTGCGACCGCTCTGATTGACGCCTTTCAAATCCGCAAATAAACGAATCGAAAGCGGATTAGTAAAAAAAATGAAAATTGTGGGGTTGCCTATTCCATTACGCCTGAAAGCTTTTCAATAGCTAAAGATTAGGGCTTTTACATTGGAGTGCTCGCGTTTGCTGCTTCATTGAAGCATAATTCATCGAGTATCTAAAGTGAGAACTGCTAGGGATTGATTTAATTTAATTTTAGAATTTCGATTTAGTGTAAGGCTTTATCTTTGTGACGTGACGAACTTTTAATTAATTTTTGAAGTTGATTTTCTATTGCAGACTTGCTTCCCCTCCTGCCACAGTAATCAAGGTGGTATAATTTAACGGTTAGGGAACTGAATCACCTCAACCACTATTGCGGTTACACGGGAAAGTTGCAAATAAACAGATGAGACGGTTTTTCAGCGGAAAGTCCACTTTCGCATTTCCAAATTTATAGCAAACTTCAAACAATCGGCTCCAAGGAAATTTTATACGAATAGGGTAGAAATCAAAAAACGCCATTTTAGAGATAATCAGGAATTTCTTGAACGTTGAATTCAGGAAAAATAAAAATATTTAGATCTCCCGTTTATGTGATCACTATGAACTTTAAATCGCATTTGTTGTAGAATCTAATCAAGATATTAGGGAGCCGTCATGGTGAATTAGGCAGAAAGTGTAAATTTTTCCGGAATATTATCGTTGGAATCGCGCAATCAGTGCAACTCTACCTTTCTAGTAAGCTTTGGAACATAGAACCACTTCAAAGCCCAAAATAAATTATTGTTATTGTGACCTACAACAAAATATAAAGTAATGCGAAACTTTTGTTAATTATTTATAACATAAGTGTAAAAAACATATAAATAATTTCGTTTAGCTCTTGTTTTAGGTAATAACTTACAATATTTATTTAGAACTAGGTTTGGAAGACTAATCACCTAGATCGTCCAATATGAAAATTGAGTTTTCAATCTACAATCGATTCCTATACACTTAAATCAGGTATTTTTCTGAACGTTTGCAATTTATGCACATATTCGAAATCAAAACAATAAACAACTGATCATAATACTCCTAATATTTATTAATAACTTCAGAGCTATTATAAGTGACGATAGAATTACAGTTGGAAATTTGTAATTAACTAATGACGAGTTGTGTAAATCAAGTTGATGTGTTTGGAATTATTCCAAATATTACCGTTGACGTTCCTTAAATTATTCGCAAAACAAATCGTCCACACGATATTAGGTCAGTTTTTTTGATATACTTACAGTTAAAAATTGATTATCAACATAAATTTCTCAACAAACAAGGCGAGATACAGGGCTTTTAAATAAATATTTAGAATAATAAAAAAAAACATAAAAATGTATTAAATTGCACAATGTAGGTTCATATAAATTATTCAAAAAACTATTTTACAGAAAAAATCATATAGCGGACACCGAAACTCAATAGATAACCTAGGGTCAAGTCTAGGGCTGGGGTAAAGTTACGGCGCCCGTAGACAGACAGATACGCAAATGGAAATCCTCCCAAATACAACGTAAGGGTAGGGACCTCGGTAGGGACATATCTAACATGTAACATCCCCCCCCCCCCCAAATTAATTCCAGATATTTGCTTTGTATTAAGCCGTTTTGAATTTCTACAAGGCATTGATAGCGTTTTCTGATCTTGGATGTTGACCTGTACCCAATTCTTCAGTGTGTGGTGACTGAGGGTAAACTTGGGCGTGCATGCTCAATATATCACGATCAACGGTGTTAACGATCGAGAAGACCATAGTCCAGTCAAATTACGGTTTGGGTTGGATGTTGTTACTTCACTCAACGACACCAAGCGCATCATATGTAAAAAAATTCGCTGAATCCGAAAATCCTAGTCCCCCTGGCCGGAAACGCCCGGAACATATTGTTATAACCAAAAAACGAAGAAAAATGAAAAGGAAAATGTCGTGTTTTTTCACATTTCACGTTTATCTCGTTAACTACCTATTTCTCCGAAGGAAAAAATGAATAGAAATGAACTTGTTTAGAATAAAATTTTCTATAAGATACAGTTGGTCCGGAACGCTCATTTTCAACTGTTATTGTTATTTATGGAAAAATGTAAAAAAGTAATCTCGGAAATTAACACTTTGTTATTACTAAGCAAAATTCATCCGATCTTTTTGAAAATCCGTATTTAGTAACTTCTTTTGATAACAAAACAATATAACAAACCAGATTAATTAAAAATTAATTAAATTAATTAAAAATCGTATCTCCGAATGCGAGCAGAAAGTCAAAACATTTCCCTTTTCCTTCCCCCCCCCCCTTTGTTTGACATTTGACTCCATTCCCTTTCTATCCCAATACATATATATCAATTCTATCTATCATTTCCTTCATCTGTTTCCTTACTGTGTCGTCCGCGTAACTCAAGGACCTTATTCTTCCTTCTTCCCATTACGATCACTCCACGTTGACCCTGTCTTACTATTTTTTCCATGTGTCTCATGTAGAAAGTAAATAAGGTTGGGCCTCGGGTTGGGCTAGGTGAGCATTCCTGTCTCAGTCCTTTACATGTGCAGAACACTTCAGACTCTTCTAGTCTTACCCTCATTCTTGTCTCCTCGATTCTGTCTATTTCCCATCTTGGAAAACAGTCACTAAACCACCCACGAGACCACCCACATAAATCGAATCTCAATCCATACGACGCTGGCCTCGATGTAATTATAATTACAATTGCCTCTTTGACAGCGGAAAACTCCCTTTAACTAATTAACTTGAAGTCCTTAAAGAAAGGTTGCTCCTCGGGTTTCTCTTAAGGGACAAACGCTCGATATCCACAGCACTCGTACTAACCTTCTTCGTAAACGTGAAAAAAACGCCTCGACTTAACGTTCACCTTTATCACGACGTAAAGAAAATTCCGAGGAAAATTCTTTAAACACTCTCCAGCCTTCTTCTACACAACTTTACAATTAAACAAGACGACTGTCCGTAAGTACGGTAGTACGCTAAATCAAACGGATACGTTTCAAACGTCCACCAGCAAAAAAGCAACGTCTGTCTCTTCTACAATTTCTCTTCCGCATCCAACAAATTAATGCGTCTTCGAATAAATTAAAAACCAGTGTTTCCTTATCGGCAAAAAACCATTTCCACGTGCATATCTTGAAACTAATTAAGCGACGCAGCGATAACGCTCTTATCACAAGCACCAGAGATAATGTAAAAACCTAATCTAAAACACGTAATTCCCATAACAAAATAACACAATTATTTAAATAAAATCAAACATCAAATAATTCTGATACATCAGGATGACCCCCGAATTCAACGAATATGATGCAGATTTGCGCTTAATATAAAAATTAACGACCACATTTACGTTTTAAAAATAATTGAAATTAAACATACAGGGTGACCCAACACTACTGTAGTTGATGAAACCAAACAAAACAATGTAATATACAGTCGGTCGTTCCCCTTCGTTTTCCGATTCCCATTTGTGTTTCCTGTAACATCCTCTTCTCTTCTATTGCTCTTTCATATAATACCTTTGCATATATTCTGTACGCCGTGGATATTGGCGTGATTTCCCTATCATTTTCCATTCACGATCGGTGGTAAATCGGCACTATTTTCCCTTCCTTCCATTCATCAGGTAAGTAGTCCCCTTCCTGTCCATATCTTGTTTAATAGTTTCCTCATCCTTTCCTTGATACGAAAATGCAGTCTCATTTTCTATTTAAACCCCTCTCGCCATCGGCCAAAAAAGACCGTATCGGTTGATCCCTATTGAGAACTACTTACAAATTGATTTCTCCAGAACTTTTGGTAAGGGGGGAGCAGCGCACCGTGAAGCTCTTCTCCAATATTTTCAAAATTACTCTTATGACTTAACTGCCCGAAATCTAGGATTTATCAATAACTCTGAAGAGGTAGGTACCTTGCCGAGGACATCCAGAATTAGAATTGCAAAATTCTATACATGCGGGGCTGAGTTCACAGACATTCATTTCTGTCTAATTTAAGCAACTCCGGCAAATGAATTGAGAATTAAAAAGAGAGAAAGTTAACGTCGTTACATTTTTGTCATGTGCCCAATGCAAAAAATTAGATCAGGGAGAATTTTTCTCAAGTCACATTAAAATATAGTATGTACTTACTACTTACAACGTACTTAATAAATTCGCTGAGAAGGTGTTTCCGGTGTTCAGATTGAAACAGGAAACAACGATATCCCGACCTTGTTATAAAAATAAAACAGTCTTCCTCAACAAAACGTTCTGAAACAATAATCACCACTAAAGAATATTCTATGCGCCTCCCCTGTAACTAAATCAATTGATTACCACAGCTACTACCTTACAGTTAGGCAATTGCAATGTAGAGGCGAATTGCAAATTGCATAAGAAGCTCGAACGCGTTGTTCGACTATAAAGCCCCAATCGAAATTTACATACTTGCATTCGTAAGAATTTTCTTTGAACAATTTAAATGTAAATAGTCATCCTTGAACTGAAAATGAAGCTAAGAATTCCCCGGCTAAATAAGGAGACTTCTACGAAATTAACGAACTCGTTAAGTATCTTTCTCAAACACGTTTTCGGTTTTAACAAATTAGTAATACACCTACACGTTTCACGACGATTAGACCTGATGGCACGGCGATTATGAAAATGAACGTAAGCGGCAGGAAAACCTCTGCCCATGTAAGGCAAGCAAATTGGAACTGGGTTAATTATTAACACTTTCTTAGTGGCATTTGAGGATTTTTGGTTTATACAAACAGTACATGGAGTTTCCCAATGACTGCTTTCTCCGTAATTTCTTGCGCTTGAGCATTTTTTGGAATAAGCAGCAGACACTGAACATTCAATTATCAAAAATTTGAATCTTTAACATACATATAATCGAGCAGATAATCAACCATTCTTACCAAGTCTATTACAGTATTTTGTCTGTGCTATTCGAGGTGCTATTACTTACCTCCAAATGTGAGGCTTGTAGCCGTTTTCACAACTGTTGCAATTAAGGCACGGTCGTCCATCATCCAATTCCTTCACCTGAGCACCCTGAAAGAAGATACTATATGAGATATACTGTTACATATAAACAAGATCAGGAAACATCAAACAGCCCTCACAGATCTTGTGAGCAGTAAATAACTTTATTTTTGTCATCAATTCATCCCTTAAACCTGAAGAAGAACCAATCCAAACATTACTCAGTACGAAGTATGTATGATCGAAAGCATAAATTGCGTGTTAAGTTGGTCACGCAGATTTTGTTTTGAAAAGAAGAAAAACTCGAATCGCTAAGGTATCGTGTCAGGTGTATATTGTTACAAGCATCATAAATGAGTGTAACAAATAACATTTACGTGGTTGGGTATCGATTACCTCCTTCGGCAAATGAAACCCTCACATTACACCCACGGAATACTCAAGTTAAAGAAACAATGAATGTAGAAAGTTGTCTCTTTAAAACTCGAGATTAGTCAATTTGGTTTGCGGGACTGGTACGGCATGTGCCAGATGCGATACTTGTTACGAAATATTTACAGTAAATTAATCTATCAAGTAAATATGTGTAGAGGAACTTGCACTGTAATTATAATTTTGAGTTCAGGTGTCCCATAAATTATACTTTATAATTGGTAGTAGACAGGTAATAATTATAGAAAATTTGATTTATCAATCTAAGCTAAGCTACCTCAATTAATTTATTTAATTAATTTAATGAAAACACCATTAAGTGTTAGTAAAAAGGTGCACTTTGGGATCATAAAGTAGGTTTTGCCTAAAATCCAGGGTTGGAGGCCGCAAGTCAATAAGAATTCTTCAATTTTTTCTGCAACTCTTTCGTTCGCCCATACTGTTTCGATTTTAATCTTCGAAATCCATGTAGCAATCGCCAGTAAATACAGATAAATGTCTTCCGTGCGGTTAACATTATGAACTAGTGGCTCTTCAAAACCTCCGATGCTCTTTGAGGAAGTAGGTGTTACTTTGTTCGAGCTCCCATTAGCAGTATCTTCGGACGAGGGCATACCAGTAATATTTTGGGTCTCATATGATTTATTAACATCTTGTAATTTTTTTCAGTAAATGATCATTTACTAGAACAATTAGTTTTTTTGCATCGCCAATATATGTGTCTCGCCTAGACGATCTTTCCGCCCTTTGAGAGTACCCTCCTCCGCGAGCTCCTCCGACACTCCGTTTTGACAGCACCAATAGTATGTCTAGTCCTGACCTTCCTCTTGCCCTATGAGTACCCTCTTGCGACAATACGTTCTTAAGATATAAGGAATTATATCCGATCACGATAAGGGGTCGAGGAGAAGGACTATGGCTCGGACTATGGTTGATAGAAATTAATTCCTTTCGTTGAAACCTTTCATTCGAGTACCACTCGGAGTACCATGAAGGATAAAACCAGTCCCCCCCACCCCTCTCTTTTGATGAAATTTAATCCTTCTCCGTTCGGTCGAATTACTCAAATTATTCAATCGTCTGAAGATCAGGTACTTAGACACTTCCCTCAACTTAAAAAGTAGGTAACCTATCGGCGAACTTATCGACAGAACGGATAATAGTCGCAATCTGTCATACTAGATGGCGCCTCTGTTGACAAAGATGTACATAATTGTGGATATAATTTATTAATCGATGCGGCGGATCAGGTTGAAAATTCGACGAACATGCCCGAAAATTCCACAAAAAATACACAAAAATTGCAAAAAACGATAGTTCTAAAAAATTCACGGTACACCTTGTACATTTTTGGATTCTACAGACAGTTTTACACCTAAATAAATAATTAATAATTTACCGATTTTATTTTACTTATTACTTATTTTTTTGTTTAATCGTAGATTATCTAATGTAATCATTTGAAATATATACACGGTGTCCATTTTTCGAGTGCCACTATGGGGATCTCGCTTACCTGAAGAGATAGAGAGTTGGTTAAATGGGGGCAAAGTTGCGAATTTTCGTGCTGAATAATAATCTGAAAGGAAATTAGAAATATTTTTAGTAGTTTTGAAAATATCGCAAAAAAAACAAAAATGTCTGACCTTCGTTTTTAATTTTTTCATGGTAAACTAATCATACTAGACATTTCTAATTATCACATTATTCAGACACTTTTTAATTTTTTGGGAAGAGTGCTTTGGAAAAACAAAACGTTCTTTTATCGTGAACAAAAGTTTGACAGTTTGATCCATCTGTCTGGTTGGAGCGTTGGCAGGGAACTAGTTGTGTTGAGACAATTCGATTTTCATCTGAATAGAATTGAACCTTCGTTTTGCAAGCAAATTATAATTCAAATTAGAACAAAAATACATAAGAATAAATAATATTTTCGCAATAAATCTAGCACAAACGTAAATAAGTCAACCTTTTGTTCACAACAAAAGAACGTTTTGTTTTTCCAAAGCATTCTTCGAAGAAAATGAAAATTGTAATTTTAGGAAAAATGTGTTACTGAACCACCATGTGTGATATATCGTTGTAAAGAGAAAAAAAGACCTAATCTCAAAATGTCAAAATCCAAAACGGCGCCCATAAAAAAATTAAAGTTGCCACGTGTTTCTCCGTCCTCTTAAAAGTTATTGAAAACGGGTTGCCAGATTCGAAATCTCCATTAAAAAGTGTCTGAATTCAAATGTGTTAATTAGAAATGTCCAGAACGATTAGTTTACTATGAAAAAATTAAAAACGAAAATCAGAAATTTTCTTTTTTTTTTGCGATATTTTCAAAACTTTTGAAGATATTTTAAATTTCTTTTTAGGTTATTATTCATCACGAAAATTCACAACTTTGTCCCCATTTAACCAAATGTCTATCTCTTAAGATAAGCGAGATCCCCATAGTGGCACTCGAAAAATGGACACCGTGTATACAGGGCGCTTCAAACTCCCCAGGTGAGACACTGTAATCCTATTTGAAAAATTGACTTACGGACATTAAAAAATAGAATTTGACTATGTTTTGGTCCTCGTAGTCGTATAAATGACCGAAAACAGCCTCGAAAACAGCATATTAGGTGTAAAATTTTGGTTATACCATTGTATAAATTGTTTAAGTATTTAAACAATGGTTATACCAAATTTCATGGAATCGGGAATTTGTGTGTAGGATGCCCACATCAGGAACGGTATTCTATTTCCATATTTTTTGAGAATTCTATGTAACGTACCAACCTATTTAAGGGGATATTTTTCCGTTTTAGTTTCGTGTGACTGTGGCATTTGAACGTACCTCGGAACTTACCGTTTACTTAATTTCAAAGTAAGCGCTTGATATTTTCATTCCGTGAAGTATATAGGGGGGTTTGTTTTCTTTGTTTCGTTTTCCTGTAGCTAGTATGTAGATACCGTTAATTAATTTGTGCTTCCGCGGGTTCCGCTCCGATTTGGTAGGCCATCTTAGAAATCTGCATTTGCCTCGACCCATTAAGTAATAATTGCCCTCGAGATTGCCCTTGAGCTTGATAATCTGGATGGTCTCTATTTACCACTAAGTGACCCATTTATAAGGAAAATAAAATCCTTTTTTTTTCGTTATTTAATAATTCCACAACAGAATTTCTCGATATTTATGCGCATTTAATCACTTATAATTGCACAAGAGGTTTGTATTTTACCGAATAAATTTGGGTTGTTAAGGTAATGAAAATCTGTTGCCTAGCAATTAGACGAGAAAAACTGTCAACTAATAAAAATGCGACACCGAAGGTGGAGCATTTTTAGGTTGACAGTTTTTCGAGTTCAATTGCTAAAAGGAAACAGATTTGAATTGCAACAACCCAAATTTACTCGGTTTAAATATAAACCTCGAGTGTAATTCGGCAGGACAATTTAACTAACAAGAAATTCACCAAACTAGTCAATTATTGACAGACGTCAAGCTAATCATATGGGAAAGGATAATGCGATAATTGTTCCAAAATGAAAAGTGAAAAAACCACTAGTGCATTTGTCGCTGGAAAAGTTGCAGGTAACTTTTGCCGCTGTCAAAGTGACAATTGCACTGCGGCTTATGCGATTTTTTATACATGAGTTGAATTGTCTCTATAATTATAACGGTGTCTGCGAGGGTGTCTCTATGAGCCCATCTGGACTTGCACCATGGCCAGACTTATCGAGCCATATTTCATTTTCATATTTTGTCATACCTTCCGGTCGAGAGCTCGAAACGCTCATTCCTGCAGAGCGTGTTTTTCATTATCGCGACCCCATTCAATACTTTTAATCCCGTTTTATTCCATTCTAATTACTTATAACGTCCTACAAACGACAAAATAATGAAGATGCGTTTACTTCCAATTCAATATTTCGTTACCCCTCAAATATGTAAATGATAAAGGGAGATATTTTTTTCTTCTACATGCTTGTAATCTCGCTTGTAATTATCTCAAAACGGTTGGCGCTCGGGTTGGCGTTAACCTGTTTTTGCGTATAAACAGCAAATTTTCATTTTCTGGCTGACCTTTGGTTCAATTTTTAACAGACACTTTGTACGAAGCAATTTTATTTTATTTGTGGCAAACTCTCAATGCTGAGATCTAAAACGTCTAAAACCTTTTACGAACTATATCACATAGTTTCATCGAGATAGCCATGGAAGGTACAAAGTCTCGGTACAAATGTAGGTGAGTGAAATTAACAGTATCATGTGCAATATGATATTATACAGGACATTAGAGCATGGAATTAGGATGGGATTTAAGTTAGAATGGCAGCAAGATTACTAAATTTACAATGGTATTAACTAGGGATTAATTATGTCATTTCGTTGACCTCTAGCTCTAGGTCAAAACATTTATTGGGAGCCCAATTTTGGCGGGAAAAAATCATTTCATATACGTGTAGCGCTAAATAAATAAATGCAGACAATTTCATTTTACAACAGCTGACCAAGTCGGTTTACAAAATAATAAATAAACCGAAATTGTCCTCGTCTGCAAGGCCAAAATTGTCACTTTTCAATTTGAACAAGTTTTTGATTTAAAATCAGGCACGGGATAATTAGTTCAACGACATTAAACTGAACAGTGTAATAAACTAACCGAGCAATATCGTAATGGACTTCCTTTAACAGGAAGTAAAAATGTCACTCAAAGGCTATAGAGGTGGATAAATAAATAAGTTTCCTGGTTTGGCGCAGCTTGACTTTTACCCAACTTCACAAGAATGTTAAAATGCACCTCAAAATATTGAGGGAGTGGGTGCCTTTGCCTTATCAGAGGGATCGTGACTTTTCATTATTATCCCACTGAGAATAATCCAAGGCAACTATCGACTACCACAGCGACTTGATTTGATTAACCGATTCATCGTCATCTGGACACGGCATAACCGGTAGGGTTAAACGTGTGGGTGCACCATATGTAAAATATCGAAATTCATCAATATGGCACTTAATCATCATACTTTAATATAGAAATGATATCATGCACTCTTCAAATGAATGCAGTTGGATAACTTAATCCCGAAGTTTAGTCACGAATTCTAATTAACCCCGCAGACAATTCTCAGACGAGCAAACGTTAGGCGCCTGCCGCTTTAATTTATCACCTCACTATTTAATAAATTAAACGTGCACTGCACGGGCCTTACCTCAGGGTAAAATCTCTCCTCGGTCATTCGAATATTAGTGCCGTCCATCTCGGAGGGAATCAAAGAACACAGATGTACACGACACAAAAAGCGACACACAAATTAAGGATTCAATCAAAATGAAAATAATCGGCGGTATATTATTTATAAAAACATGTTATAGTTAAAAACAAAACCAAGAACAGTTTATAGGTTAGAATAAACGGAAAAATTAAACCTACCACATTCTACACACGCACCAACACAACTAAAATTCTAAAATCAAATTCGTCGCCTGATACCGGCGAATACCGACATTCGAACTGCCCTGCTCAACCGCTTGCATAACTCGCATTCGTAATCATGAAATGATAAATTCCAAGACGATAGGAATATGAAAAACTGTCATCAATTATTTGCATTGCACATTTACGATTAAACAATGCGCTATTATTTACTATATGAACTGAAAGAGATCCATCGCTTAGCCCCCTCCCCAAACTTTTTCCGTTTTATGGGCTCAGTTCATGGGAGTAGGCAACTTCCCCAAATATCAATCCCGGTGTTCGCGTTTGCACAAACCATAGCTTTTGAAACGAGAGTTATAGAAGGGTGAATTACTAAATTATCGTCAATAACTACCCTTCTTAAAAATAATTTCAAATTGTAACCTCCCCGGCCAATTATGGGTTGTTCTGAAAATCACAAACTCAACGCAATTAACAAGCTGGATCAGCAAAGTTCTTGTTCTATGAACAGGTGGGGCGAAGTTCCCTGGCTGCCGAGTTTTAGAGGGCGAGAATTTGCATTCCTGCATAAAGAAATGCCCGAAGCGTCGCAAATAACAATAGATACATTAACATGCGGATGCCCTTGCAATAGACACTTATTACAACCCCTTCCTAGACGAGTTTCTATCAAAAACACTTCTTCATATGGGTAACATACAGTTATTGCGCTTGCCTGATGTTAGAAATAAGAGATTGGAGTAATATAGGTAGGTACGTTGAACCACCAAAAAGCTTTGGTTGAATGATAATTTCTAAAGTCTCTTGGATCCTTCGCGAATAAATATGCCATTTCCCTATGGCCCGTTCTATCTGGGACACACTGTATGTATCGAAATGAATAAAATCGGATACCGAGCTACCTTAGAAAACAAGGAAAACCTCCAAAAAATATTTTTGAAGAAATGTTGCCTGTATACGGAGATGATTGCTCTTCTAAGTCAACTATTTGCGAGTGGTCAAAATTGATTAAACATGGTCGAGATGTTCCCCATCTAGGGTACCCTGTTAACGTGATCACTTGAGATGTAGAAAAAAACCAAGTCTTTGGTATTGGAGGATGTAAGACCAAAGAAACGACAATTGGCAGCTTCCCTAGGAGTTTTTTTGAGTTCCTTATTGACAAGTATTCCGTGTCGTACAACTGACGCTCGAAGACATATTGAAGATGGGTCAACCTTTGTTTTCGCCGGCAGGAAGTTCTGAAGGGTAGATTGCAGATGGTTCTAATCGCCTGTTTTTGTAGTATCAGCACGCGTTGTACTTGAGCACTACCACCCCAGTTTATTATATTGTACATAATGTGCGAGTGAAAGTTCGAATGATACAGGGTGAGAAGCGTAGATCTAGTGCAAAGATTTTTAAAGCATTTAGAGAGTAGCAACAATTTCGCAATTTTTTACATACGTTATCAATATGCAAGGACCATGTAACATCCTGACAAACAGTCAGGCCAAGTATTTTTGGCAGTTCCAAGATTGGGCTACTAGTTCAAAAGTTACAGCCCTTTGAATTTTTTTTCGAAATTGGTTTCTAGTCTATAACTTTTGACTGAGAAGTCTAATCGAAAAAGTACGAATTGTTTTGGATTCTACGCACCAAAATTAATAAGAAAAAGTGTTTTCCCGAGAAATTTTGGTGCAGTCAATTTTTGGTAAAAAAGGAAGGTTATACACTGCCTTTTTTTGAACCCCGAAATAAAAATTGTCTCAGATCGACCCGGGGAAAAAAAATTTTCTTATAGAATGTGGCCTGTAGAATCCATAATTTCAAACAGTTCCAAGATTGGGCTACTAGTTCAAAAGTTACAGCCCTTTGAATTTTTTTCGAAATTGGTTTCTAGTCTATAACTTTTGATTGAGAAGTCTGATCGAAAAAGTACGAATTGTTTTGGATTCTACGCACCAAAATTAATAAGAAAAAGTGTTTTCCCGAGAAATTTTGGTGTAGTCGATTTTTGGTAAAAAAGGAAGGTTATACACTGCCTTTTTTGAGCCCCGAAAAAAAATTGATACAGATCGACCCGGAAAAAAAAATTTCTTATAGAATGTGGCCTGTAGAATCCATAATTTCAAACAGTTCCAAGATTGGGCTACTAGTTCAAAAGTTACGGCCCTTTGAATTTTCTTTCGAAATTGGTTTCTTTTCTAGTCTAAAACTATTTATTGAGAAGTCTGATAGAAAAAGTACGAATTGTTTTGGATTCTACGCACCAAAATTAATAATAAAAAGTGTTTTCTCGAGAAATTTTGGTGCAGTCGATTTTTGGTAAAAAAGGAAGGTTATACACTGCCTTTTTTTGAGACCCTAAAAAAATTGTCTCAGATCGAACCGGAAAAAAATTTTTCTTATAGAATGTGGCCTGTAGAATCCATAATTTCAAACAGTTCCAAGATTGGGCTACTAGTTCAAAAGTTACATCCCTTTGAATTTTTTTTCGAAATTGGTTTCTAGTCTATAACTTTTGATTGAGAAGTCTGATCGAAAAAGTACGAATTGATTTGGATTCTACGCACCCAACCCAAATTAATAAGAAAAAGTGTTTTCCCGAGAAATTTTGGTGTAGTCGAATTTTGGTAAAAAAGGAAGGTTATACACGGGGCGGACTGGGTACTTACGGGCCATTAAAGTATGAGTGTAGCAATGAAGGTGGCGGGTGGAGGGGGGGGGGTTAGCTCTGAGGTGCACCACAAAAACATTTTAAGGTACTCCTTTTTCGAAATTCAATTACCATACAGTTTTTTTTAATTGCAGCTGATAATTAAAAGTAACAAAATATACAATCCACACGAGGTGCGTCGCCTATCATTGTATTTCAGCACTTTCAAAATACTACGACAAAAATGATAAATTCATTGTAAAACACTTCAATTAAAACAGAATTTTTTAACAACCTAACATCAACCACAATATTAGAGAAACACATACTTATATATATACTTATAAATTTCCAACGGGCCACTATGATCTACAGGCCAGGTGGCAATCGCCACCCGCCTCCCCGGGCCAGTCCTCCCCTGACTGTGACCCACCATCAGTATGGTTGTTAGCATGGAGATCTCGATCCTTTCCAATCTTCAGCCGACCTTTTCAGTGCCAAGTAGGAGGTGCCCATATCTTCCATTATTATATTAACGAGCTCCTAGTGAGTTTATAATTTTGCGTTGTCTGTCTGTTAGCACGAAATCTCGATAACGAATGGACCGATTACGATGAAATTTTGTAGGTGGGTTCTTTATCAAATTTATAGATCGAAGTTGGTGAATTGGCAATGTAGGCCAAAAAATAAAAAAATTTGGTTTTGCGCATGCGCAGTGACAACTTTCTTATTTATGGAAGGATTTAAATGAAATTTGATACATATAGCCACTTGGAATAAAAGCAAATGTAGCGCCAGTTTCCAAATTTGGTTTTGTGCGCGTTAAATATTGTAGAAAGCTTGAAAAGGTTTCATTTAATATTTACCATCAGGATTCACGAGCATGCCCAATGGTACTGTTTTCGTGGCGGTAGACATTAGAGAAAGTGAAGTTATAAAACATCATTTTTTGCAAAGATTTTACAACGTTTACGTAATGCTTGTGCATCTATTTATCTGAAGTGGCTTGAATGCATAATACGAGCCACCTCGGCAAGAGTCTGATTTGATAAATCTTTAATTCCTAACCAAAAGACCAGGAAAGAAACCACATGTAAGGGTTGGGTGTACGAATAAAATGCGGTATTGTCGTTCGCACGTATGAGTATCTACCATTACTTCTTAGATTCTGTGTAGGAATTTCTTAATTCTTCTTATTGTTTTCATAATGACGCATAGGAAATCTGCCGACAAAGTGCGATAGACCTAATTTACATTTTATTAACGATCTTTTTGTATTGGTCTCTGCCCGGATAACTTTGTATAGAAACGTCCAATCACGTTGAAAGTTGGTACACATGTTCAAAAGTAACTACGTGCGCATGCGCAATCAAATTTTTTGATTTGTTAACATATTTAAATGAAATTTTGTATACCTCGAATAAAAGTACCTACTGTAAACTAATGTAGATACAAAAAAATTTGTTTGGCGCATGCGCAGTACGATTTTTTTATTTGTTAACCTATTGAAAGGAAATTTTGAGATTAGGTACTTCGGAAAAAGTAGAGCCAAATCACAAAATTTGTCTTGCGCATGCGCAATCCGATTTGTTAAAATATTAAATGAAATGTTGGATGTGGGCACCTCGAATAAAAGTAAAGCAAATGCTGATTTAAAAAATTTGTTTTACAATAAGGTGTGAAGATCTCGAGGATCGTTCAGTATTCAGTTGTATCGGATTTTTTTTCACTGCCCATCGCGTCCATCCATTTGTCGGTGGCATACATTATTAAGTTGATTCCGCGGCTAATCTGGTGTAGGTATATTTGGTGTGGCTTTTAGTGGGACCCTTATGTATCATTCTAATGCCCTTAACCGGAAGATTGCTCTATTTGTCCAGGGCTATCCGAACTTATGCTGCTTGGTCCACTCATCTACCGAATTTAACGTTGAATCTCTCATTTAAGTTCTTTGCCGCGTCACTGGGACCCACACCATTAAATTGCAACTTTAACAAAATACGTTTATTGCTTTTGTCTAAATTGTTACAATTTCTATTCATCTAAACAGATACAGCAGCCAATATATAATTTGGAATAATTAGTATTGAGTTGCAACACTTTCTAATTTGTAAACATTGGGTTTCAATATCAAACACAACAGCGAATATATACTCACTCTTTGCAATTTATCAATGCAGTACTTGATCACCGTAGCAAGTATAACATTTTAGTAAGTTTATAAACTATATCAAAAATATCACATTTTAAAATTAATCGGTAATCAGTCAGGTACAATCAGTGCGAATCATACAAAAGATCAAAGGCACATAAGTTCACATATGAATTTTAAGGAATACTGGTAAAGAATGTATTCATTCAATTATGAGAAAGTCACAGCTGGTGGAGGGCACACAAGTTTTGCCCTTTCAAACGCTTCGACAATAGTATTCCTAAAAAAGATCCTAGAAAACACAAAGTAATAAATGTATTTCATTTGCATACCTAAATAAGTGAAGATACCACAGGTACGCACCAACATGACCCGTTTTTACATATCTTATAGTCGCTTGAGGCCACACATCTTCTAATTTACAACAGCCGCTGTTAGGAACATAGCCATCATGTAGGGCACAAATGGCATAAATAAGTGAGGTGTCGAACGGTATTGAGAAATTCTTCAAATGTGTGCATTCATCCATAATACCCTTCATGAACCACACGGCTTCTGCATCACGCCTCTTCACATCCCAGTTAGCCAACAACTTGGGGATAGACTGATCGCGCAATATGTTGACTAAATTTAAGTTCAAAACTGAAGCCATCATAGTATTTTTTTTGTTACTGAATTCATTCGATAAAGATGAATAATTATTAGAACGTAACAAATTGATTAATTCGAAAGGAGTTAGCCGAGTTCTTGAATTTTTATTTTTTGGAATTTCCATATCTATAACGTAAAGTTTAAATATAAACACTTGAGAAAATCCCAAACGCAAATGGGATATCAGAATGGAGAACAAATAGGGAACCTTATTGAATATAAGCGGAAACTAATAAGAGCCGAAACATTTTGCCAAATGGAGGGTCTACCATTGCAATATACTTTATTTTTAAGCCACTCTAAAACGCCAGATCAAACTTCTATTCTATTCACCAGGGGAACCCGCACATAGGCACACCCCTTTCCTTCGCAACTAGGTTGAGTCAGTTCTTCTTAATAAAGGTTCCAGATAATTTTTTCAAGAAAAATCACAGCATACAGGGTGATCCAAGCGGAATGGGCAATCTTTTGGGAAAATAAAGTAGAGGTTATTTGAGGACAAAAACTCTAATAAACTATATTTTTATTTATTTTATTTTTATTTATTTATTTTATTTATTTACGTTCCTGTTTGGGTGCAAAGCACTTACAGTTGTCAAAACAAAAAAGGTTTACATGTAAAAGTGTATATAACATTACAAGTTAAAAATAAAACAAACAGACAAACAGTAATAGGTACATTAACACTAAAGCACACTACCAACTTACATCTGA
>NW_022170596.1:27405008-27476361 GCF_008802855.1 Photinus pyralis | reverse complement strand
GTGATTCCCCTATCATTTTCCATTCACGATCGGTGGTAAATCGGCACTATTTTCCCTTCCTTCCATTCATCAGGTAAGTAGTCCCCTTCCTGTCCATATCTTGTTTAATAGTTTCCTCATCCTTTCCTTGATACGAAAATGCAGTCTCATTTTCTATTTAAACCCCTCCCGCCATCGGCCAAAAAAGACCGTATCGGTTGATCCCTATTGAGAACTACTTACAAATTGATTTCTCCAGAACTTTTGGTAAGGGGGGAGCAGCGCACCGTGAAGCTCTTCTCCAATATTTTCAAAATTACTCTTATGACTTAACTGCCCGAAATCTAGGATTTATCAATAACTCTGAAGAGGTAGGTACCTTGCCGAGGACATCCAGAATTAGAATTGCAAAATTCTATACATGCGGGGCTGAGTTCACAGACATTCATTTCTGTCTAATTTAAGCAACTCCGGCAAATGAATTGAGAATTAAAAAGAGAGAAAGTTAACGTCGTTACATTTTTGTCATGTGCCCAATGCAAAAAATTAGATCAGGGAGAATTTTTCTCAAGTCACATTAAAATATAGTATGTACTTACTACTTACAACGTACTTAATAAATTCGCTGAGAAGGTGTTTCCGGTGTTCAGATTGAAACAGGAAACAACGATATCCCGACCTTGTTATAAAAATAAAACAGTCTTCCTCAACAAAACGTTCTGAAACAATAATCACCACTAAAGAATATTCTATGCGCCTCCCCTGTAACTAAATCAATTGATTACCACAGCTACTACCTTACAGTTAGGCAATTGCAATGTAGAGGCGAATTGCAAATTGCATAAGAAGCTCGAACGCGTTGTTCGACTATAAAGCCCCAATCGAAATTTACATACTTGCATTCGTAAGAATTTTCTTTGAACAATTTAAATGTAAATAGTCATCCTTGAACTGAAAATGAAGCTAAGAATTCCCCGGCTAAATAAGGAGACTTCTACGAAATTAACGAACTCGTTAAGTATCTTTCTCAAACACGTTTTCGGTTTTAACAAATTAGTAATACACCTACACGTTTCACGACGATTAGACCTGATGGCACGGCGATTATGAAAATGAACGTAAGCGGCAGGAAAACCTCTGCCCATGTAAGGCAAGCAAATTGGAACTGGGTTAATTATTAACACTTTCTTAGTGGCATTTGAGGATTTTTGGTTTATACAAACAGTACATGGAGTTTCCCAATGACTGCTTTCTCCGTAATTTCTTGCGCTTGAGCATTTTTTGGAATAAGCAGCAGACACTGAACATTCAATTATCAAAAATTTGAATCTTTAACATACATATAATCGAGCAGATAATCAACCATTCTTACCAAGTCTATTACAGTATTTTGTCTGTGCTATTCGAGGTGCTATTACTTACCTCCAAATGTGAGGCTTGTAGCCGTTTTCACAACTGTTGCAATTAAGGCACGGTCGTCCATCATCCAATTCCTTCACCTGAGCACCCTGAAAGAAGATACTATATGAGATATACTGTTACATATAAACAAGATCAGGAAACATCAAACAGCCCTCACAGATCTTGTGAGCAGTAAATAACTTTATTTTTGTCATCAATTCATCCCTTAAACCTGAAGAAGAACCAATCCAAACATTACTCAGTACGAAGTATGTATGATCGAAAGCATAAATTGCGTGTTAAGTTGGTCACGCAGATTTTGTTTTGAAAAGAAGAAAAACTCGAATCGCTAAGGTATCGTGTCAGGTGTATATTGTTACAAGCATCATAAATGAGTGTAACAAATAACATTTACGTGGTTGGGTATCGATTACCTCCTTCGGCAAATGAAACCCTCACATTACACCCACGGAATACTCAAGTTAAAGAAACAATGAATGTAGAAAGTTGTCTCTTTAAAACTCGAGATTAGTCAATTTGGTTTGCGGGACTGGTACGGCATGTGCCAGATGCGATACTTGTTACGAAATATTTACAGTAAATTAATCTATCAAGTAAATATGTGTAGAGGAACTTGCACTGTAATTATAATTTTGAGTTCAGGTGTCCCATAAATTATACTTTATAATTGGTAGTAGACAGGTAATAATTATAGAAAATTTGATTTATCAATCTAAGCTAAGCTACCTCAATTAATTTATTTAATTAATTTAATGAAAACACCATTAAGTGTTAGTAAAAAGGTGCACTTTGGGATCATAAAGTAGGTTTTGCCTAAAATCCAGGGTTGGAGGCCGCAAGTCAATAAGAATTCTTCAATTTTTTCTGCAACTCTTTCGTTCGCCCATACTGTTTCGATTTTAATCTTCGAAATCCATGTAGCAATCGCCAGTAAATACAGATAAATGTCTTCCGTGCGGTTAACATTATGAACTAGTGGCTCTTCAAAACCTCCGATGCTCTTTGAGGAAGTAGGTGTTACTTTGTTCGAGCTCCCATTAGCAGTATCTTCGGACGAGGGCATACCAGTAATATTTTGGGTCTCATATGATTTATTAACATCTTGTAATTTTTTTCAGTAAATGATCATTTACTAGAACAATTAGTTTTTTTGCATCGCCAATATATGTGTCTCGCCTAGACGATCTTTCCGCCCTTTGAGAGTACCCTCCTCCGCGAGCTCCTCCGACACTCCGTTTTGACAGCACCAATAGTATGTCTAGTCCTGACCTTCCTCTTGCCCTATGAGTACCCTCTTGCGACAATACGTTCTTAAGATATAAGGAATTATATCCGATCACGATAAGGGGTCGAGGAGAAGGACTATGGCTCGGACTATGGTTGATAGAAATTAATTCCTTTCGTTGAAACCTTTCATTCGAGTACCACTCGGAGTACCATGAAGGATAAAACCAGTCCCCCCCACCCCTCTCTTTTGATGAAATTTAATCCTTCTCCGTTCGGTCGAATTACTCAAATTATTCAATCGTCTGAAGATCAGGTACTTAGACACTTCCCTCAACTTAAAAAGTAGGTAACCTATCGGCGAACTTATCGACAGAACGGATAATAGTCGCAATCTGTCATACTAGATGGCGCCTCTGTTGACAAAGATGTACATAATTGTGGATATAATTTATTAATCGATGCGGCGGATCAGGTTGAAAATTCGACGAACATGCCCGAAAATTCCACAAAAAATACACAAAAATTGCAAAAAACGATAGTTCTAAAAAATTCACGGTACACCTTGTACATTTTTGGATTCTACAGACAGTTTTACACCTAAATAAATAATTAATAATTTACCGATTTTATTTTACTTATTACTTATTTTTTTGTTTAATCGTAGATTATCTAATGTAATCATTTGAAATATATACACGGTGTCCATTTTTCGAGTGCCACTATGGGGATCTCGCTTACCTGAAGAGATAGAGAGTTGGTTAAATGGGGGCAAAGTTGCGAATTTTCGTGCTGAATAATAATCTGAAAGGAAATTAGAAATATTTTTAGTAGTTTTGAAAATATCGCAAAAAAAACAAAAATGTCTGACCTTCGTTTTTAATTTTTTCATGGTAAACTAATCATACTAGACATTTCTAATTATCACATTATTCAGACACTTTTTAATTTTTTGGGAAGAGTGCTTTGGAAAAACAAAACGTTCTTTTATCGTGAACAAAAGTTTGACAGTTTGATCCATCTGTCTGGTTGGAGCGTTGGCAGGGAACTAGTTGTGTTGAGACAATTCGATTTTCATCTGAATAGAATTGAACCTTCGTTTTGCAAGCAAATTATAATTCAAATTAGAACAAAAATACATAAGAATAAATAATATTTTCGCAATAAATCTAGCACAAACGTAAATAAGTCAACCTTTTGTTCACAACAAAAGAACGTTTTGTTTTTCCAAAGCATTCTTCGAAGAAAATGAAAATTGTAATTTTAGGAAAAATGTGTTACTGAACCACCATGTGTGATATATCGTTGTAAAGAGAAAAAAAGACCTAATCTCAAAATGTCAAAATCCAAAACGGCGCCCATAAAAAAATTAAAGTTGCCACGTGTTTCTCCGTCCTCTTAAAAGTTATTGAAAACGGGTTGCCAGATTCGAAATCTCCATTAAAAAGTGTCTGAATTCAAATGTGTTAATTAGAAATGTCCAGAACGATTAGTTTACTATGAAAAAATTAAAAACGAAAATCAGAAATTTTCTTTTTTTTTTGCGATATTTTCAAAACTTTTGAAGATATTTTAAATTTCTTTTTAGGTTATTATTCATCACGAAAATTCACAACTTTGTCCCCATTTAACCAAATGTCTATCTCTTAAGATAAGCGAGATCCCCATAGTGGCACTCGAAAAATGGACACCGTGTATACAGGGCGCTTCAAACTCCCCAGGTGAGACACTGTAATCCTATTTGAAAAATTGACTTACGGACATTAAAAAATAGAATTTGACTATGTTTTGGTCCTCGTAGTCGTATAAATGACCGAAAACAGCCTCGAAAACAGCATATTAGGTGTAAAATTTTGGTTATACCATTGTATAAATTGTTTAAGTATTTAAACAATGGTTATACCAAATTTCATGGAATCGGGAATTTGTGTGTAGGATGCCCACATCAGGAACGGTATTCTATTTCCATATTTTTTGAGAATTCTATGTAACGTACCAACCTATTTAAGGGGATATTTTTCCGTTTTAGTTTCGTGTGACTGTGGCATTTGAACGTACCTCGGAACTTACCGTTTACTTAATTTCAAAGTAAGCGCTTGATATTTTCATTCCGTGAAGTATATAGGGGGGTTTGTTTTCTTTGTTTCGTTTTCCTGTAGCTAGTATGTAGATACCGTTAATTAATTTGTGCTTCCGCGGGTTCCGCTCCGATTTGGTAGGCCATCTTAGAAATCTGCATTTGCCTCGACCCATTAAGTAATAATTGCCCTCGAGATTGCCCTTGAGCTTGATAATCTGGATGGTCTCTATTTACCACTAAGTGACCCATTTATAAGGAAAATAAAATCCTTTTTTTTTCGTTATTTAATAATTCCACAACAGAATTTCTCGATATTTATGCGCATTTAATCACTTATAATTGCACAAGAGGTTTGTATTTTACCGAATAAATTTGGGTTGTTAAGGTAATGAAAATCTGTTGCCTAGCAATTAGACGAGAAAAACTGTCAACTAATAAAAATGCGACACCGAAGGTGGAGCATTTTTAGTTTGACAGTTTTTCGAGTTCAATTGCTAAAAGGAAACAGATTTGAATTGCAACAACCCAAATTTACTCGGTTTAAATATAAACCTCGAGTGTAATTCGGCAGGACAATTTAACTAACAAGAAATTCACCAAACTAGTCAATTATTGACAGACGTCAAGCTAATCATATGGGAAAGGATAATGCGATAATTGTTCCAAAATGAAAAGTGAAAAAACCACTAGTGCATTTGTCGCTGGAAAAGTTGCAGGTAACTTTTGCCGCTGTCAAAGTGACAATTGCACTGCGGCTTATGCGATTTTTTATACATGAGTTGAATTGTCTCTATAATTATAACGGTGTCTGCGAGGGTGTCTCTATGAGCCCATCTGGACTTGCACCATGGCCAGACTTATCGAGCCATATTTCATTTTCATATTTTGTCATACCTTCCGGTCGAGAGCTCGAAACGCTCATTCCTGCAGAGCGTGTTTTTCATTATCGCGACCCCATTCAATACTTTTAATCCCGTTTTATTCCATTCTAATTACTTATAACGTCCTACAAACGACAAAATAATGAAGATGCGTTTACTTCCAATTCAATATTTCGTTACCCCTCAAATATGTAAATGATAAAGGGAGATATTTTTTTCTTCTACATGCTTGTAATCTCGCTTGTAATTATCTCAAAACGGTTGGCGCTCGGGTTGGCGTTAACCTGTTTTTGCGTATAAACAGCAAATTTTCATTTTCTGGCTGACCTTTGGTTCAATTTTTAACAGACACTTTGTACGAAGCAATTTTATTTTATTTGTGGCAAACTCTCAATGCTGAGATCTAAAACGTCTAAAACCTTTTACGAACTATATCACATAGTTTCATCGAGATAGCCATGGAAGGTACAAAGTCTCGGTACAAATGTAGGTGAGTGAAATTAACAGTATCATGTGCAATATGATATTATACAGGACATTAGAGCATGGAATTAGGATGGGATTTAAGTTAGAATGGCAGCAAGATTACTAAATTTACAATGGTATTAACTAGGGATTAATTATGTCATTTCGTTGACCTCTAGCTCTAGGTCAAAACATTTATTGGGAGCCCAATTTTGGCGGGAAAAAATCATTTCATATACGTGTAGCGCTAAATAAATAAATGCAGACAATTTCATTTTACAACAGCTGACCAAGTCGGTTTACAAAATAATAAATAAACCGAAATTGTCCTCGTCTGCAAGGCCAAAATTGTCACTTTTCAATTTGAACAAGTTTTTGATTTAAAATCAGGCACGGGATAATTAGTTCAACGACATTAAACTGAACAGTGTAATAAACTAACCGAGCAATATCGTAATGGACTTCCTTTAACAGGAAGTAAAAATGTCACTCAAAGGCTATAGAGGTGGATAAATAAATAAGTTTCCTGGTTTGGCGCAGCTTGACTTTTACCCAACTTCACAAGAATGTTAAAATGCACCTCAAAATATTGAGGGAGTGGGTGCCTTTGCCTTATCAGAGGGATCGTGACTTTTCATTATTATCCCACTGAGAATAATCCAAGGCAACTATCGACTACCACAGCGACTTGATTTGATTAACCGATTCATCGTCATCTGGACACGGCATAACCGGTAGGGTTAAACGTGTGGGTGCACCATATGTAAAATATCGAAATTCATCAATATGGCACTTAATCATCATACTTTAATATAGAAATGATATCATGCACTCTTCAAATGAATGCAGTTGGATAACTTAATCCCGAAGTTTAGTCACGAATTCTAATTAACCCCGCAGACAATTCTCAGACGAGCAAACGTTAGGCGCCTGCCGCTTTAATTTATCACCTCACTATTTAATAAATTAAACGTGCACTGCACGGGCCTTACCTCAGGGTAAAATCTCTCCTCGGTCATTCGAATATTAGTGCCGTCCATCTCGGAGGGAATCAAAGAACACAGATGTACACGACACAAAAAGCGACACACAAATTAAGGATTCAATCAAAATGAAAATAATCGGCGGTATATTATTTATAAAAACATGTTATAGTTAAAAACAAAACCAAGAACAGTTTATAGGTTAGAATAAACGGAAAAATTAAACCTACCACATTCTACACACGCACCAACACAACTAAAATTCTAAAATCAAATTCGTCGCCTGATACCGGCGAATACCGACATTCGAACTGCCCTGCTCAACCGCTTGCATAACTCGCATTCGTAATCATGAAATGATAAATTCCAAGACGATAGGAATATGAAAAACTGTCATCAATTATTTGCATTGCACATTTACGATTAAACAATGCGCTATTATTTACTATATGAACTGAAAGAGATCCATCGCTTAGCCCCCTCCCCAAACTTTTTCCGTTTTATGGGCTCAGTTCATGGGAGTAGGCAACTTCCCCAAATATCAATCCCGGTGTTCGCGTTTGCACAAACCATAGCTTTTGAAACGAGAGTTATAGAAGGGTGAATTACTAAATTATCGTCAATAACTACCCTTCTTAAAAATAATTTCAAATTGTAACCTCCCCGGCCAATTATGGGTTGTTCTGAAAATCACAAACTCAACGCAATTAACAAGCTGGATCAGCAAAGTTCTTGTTCTATGAACAGGTGGGGCGAAGTTCCCTGGCTGCCGAGTTTTAGAGGGCGAGAATTTGCATTCCTGCATAAAGAAATGCCCGAAGCGTCGCAAATAACAATAGATACATTAACATGCGGATGCCCTTGCAATAGACACTTATTACAACCCCTTCCTAGACGAGTTTCTATCAAAAACACTTCTTCATATGGGTAACATACAGTTATTGCGCTTGCCTGATGTTAGAAATAAGAGATTGGAGTAATATAGGTAGGTACGTTGAACCACCAAAAAGCTTTGGTTGAATGATAATTTCTAAAGTCTCTTGGATCCTTCGCGAATAAATATGCCATTTCCCTATGGCCCGTTCTATCTGGGACACACTGTATGTATCGAAATGAATAAAATCGGATACCGAGCTACCTTAGAAAACAAGGAAAACCTCCAAAAAATATTTTTGAAGAAATGTTGCCTGTATACGGAGATGATTGCTCTTCTAAGTCAACTATTTGCGAGTGGTCAAAATTGATTAAACATGGTCGAGATGTTCCCCATCTAGGGTACCCTGTTAACGTGATCACTTGAGATGTAGAAAAAAACCAAGTCTTTGGTATTGGAGGATGTAAGACCAAAGAAACGACAATTGGCAGCTTCCCTAGGAGTTTTTTTGAGTTCCTTATTGACAAGTATTCCGTGTCGTACAACTGACGCTCGAAGACATATTGAAGATGGGTCAACCTTTGTTTTCGCCGATGATGGGAAGCCCTAATAAGTACCTTAAATTTTCGCGTGTCACTTGCGAATCCTGTACTTTCGAGGTAAAAAGGTAGTGTATGAGACGGATCACAAACCCTTATAGTGGCCTCCTTTGTGCAAATTTTTCAAACAATAAAGAGCTTGCTTTCCCCAAGATTGCAGACTACTGTCCAGTACACCTAGGAAAAAATCTTGTAATACTTATAAGTTGTTATATACCTATATTTTTGCGTTTGCGTAAGGGACAGTTTTATAAATTATATCATGACTTAAAGGCCCATCTGAAATAGTATATTACGTATTTGTATTTGTATATTTTTATATTGCCAATTGTAACAGCAGAAATTACATAGAAAAGAATAACAACTAACAAGATTGACAAATTACCAATATAACATAATGTAAATATAAATAATATGAAACAATATAAATAAAAATAAAATTATCTACAGATACCTATACTAACATGCCAACATAACTACGGAAAGCGTTTTCTTTTTTTTTTCAGGAAAAGGCAACGACAACAAAGGTCTTACGCCTAATTTATTCGTGTTAATCGTTACTTCTTATTTATAGCGTTTTAAATAAATTGATATTTTTTAGGAAATTTCGATAACGAGATGTAGTCACTTAAGCAATAAAATGTATATTGGAGTAAAAACTGTTTGAGTTTTAACCTAAACTGTCTAAAGGTAGGGATATTTTTAATTGCGTCTGGTAATACATTAAAAATTTTGCAGCATTATTGATAAATTAAATTATTCTGGAATAATGCTGTCCTATGTTTACCAGGGTTTAGATTAGTTTTATGTCGGGTGCTATAATTATGTACAGGTTGAATAAAGCGAGTCTTATTTTTATACCCGAAGCAGCATATTTCCAAAATGTACGTGTCTACAACTGTTAGTATATTTAATTCTTTAAAATATGATCGGCAGGAAGTTCTGAAGGGTAGATTGCAGATGGTTCTAATCGCCTGTTTTTGTAGTATCAGCACGCGTTGTACTTGAGCACTACCACCCCAGTTTATTATATTGTACATAATGTGCGAGTGAAAGTTCGAATGATACAGGGTGAGAAGCGTAGATCTAGTGCAAAGATTTTTAAAGCATTTAGAGAGTAGCAACAATTTCGCAATTTTTTACATACGTTATCAATATGCAAGGACCATGTAACATCCTGACAAACAGTCAGGCCAAGTATTTTTGGCAGTTCCAAGATTGGGCTACTAGTTCAATCGAAAAAGTACGAATTGTTTTGGATTCTACGCACCAAAATTAATAAGAAAAAGTGTTTTCCCGAGAAATTTTGGTGCAGTCGATTTTTGGTAAANAAAAAAAATTGTCTCAGATCGACCCGGGAAAAAAATTTTCTTATAGAATGTGGCCTGTAGAATCCATAATTTCAAACAGTTCCAAGATTGGGCTACTATTTCAAAAGTTAAAGCTCTATGAATTTTCTTTCGAAATTGGTTTCTAGTCTATAACTTTTGATTGAGAAGTCGGATCGAAAAAGTACGAATTGTTTTGGATTCTACGCATCAAAATTAATAAGAAAAAGTGTTTTCCCGAGAAATTTGGTGCAGTCAATTTTTGGTCAAAAAGGAAGGTTATACACTGCCTTTTTTGGAGGCCCGCTCAAAAAATTGTCTCAGATCGACCCGGGAAAAAAATTTTCTTATAGAATGTGGCCTGTAGAATCCATAATTTCAAACAGTTCCAAGATTGGGCTACTATTTCAAAAGTTAAAGCTCTATGAATTTTCTTTCGAAATTGGTTTCTAGTCTATAACTTTTGATTGAGAAGTCGGATCGAAAAAGTACGAATTGTTTTGGATTCTACGCACCAAAATTGATAAGAAAAAGTGTTATCCCGAGAAATTTTGATGTAGTCGAATTTTGGTAAAAAAGGAAGGTTATACACTGCCTTTTTTTGAGGCCCGCAAAAAAAATGTCTCAGATCGACCCGGAAAAAAATTTTCTTATAGAATGTGGCCTGTAGAATCCATAATTTCCACCAGTTCCAAGATTGGGCTACTAGTTCAAAAGTTACAGCCCTTTGAATTTTTTTCTAGTCTATAACTTTTGATTGAGAAGTCTGATCGAAAAAGTACAAATTGATTTGGATTCTACGCACCCAAATTAATAAGAAAAGTGTTTTCCCGAGAAATTTTGGTGCAATCGATTTTTGGTAAAAAAGGAAGGTTATACAATGCCTTTTTTTGAACCCCGAAAAAAAAATTCTCAGATCGACCCGAAAAAAAAATTTTCGTATTGAATGTGTCCTGTAGAATCCATAATTACAAACAGTTCCGAGATTGGGGTACTAGTTCAAAAGTTATAGCCCTTTGAATTTTTTTTCGAAATTGGTTTCTAGTCTATAACTTTTGATTGAGAAGTCTGATCGAAAAAGTACGAATTGTTTTGGATTCTACGCACCAAAATTAATAAGAAAAAAGTGTTTTCTCGAGAAATTTTGGTGCAGTCGATTTTTGGTAAAAAAGGAAGGTTGTACACTGCCTTTTTTTGAGGCCCTCAAAAAAAATTGGTCTCAGATCGACCCGGAAAAAAATTTTCTTATAGAATGTGGCCTGTAGAATCCATAATTTCAAACAGTTCCAAGATTGGGCTACTAGTTCAAAAGTTACAGCCCTTTGAATTTTTTTCGAAATTGGTTTCTAGTCTATAACTTTTGATTGAGAAGTCTGATCGAAAAAGTACGAATTGATTTGGATTCTACGCACCCAAATTAATAAGAAAAAAGTGTTTTCCCGAGAATTTTGGTGTAGTCGATTTTTGGTAAAAAAGGAGGGTAATAACTGCTTTTTTTGAGCCCCGAAAAAAAAATTCTCAGATCGCCCCGGAAAAAAAATTTCTTATAAAATGTGGCCTGTAGAATCCATAATTTCAAACAGTTCCAAGATTGGGCTACTAGTTCAAAAGTTACAGCCCTTTGAATTTTTTTTCGAAATTGGTTTCTAGTCTATAACTTTTGACTGAGAAGTCTAATCGAAAAAGTACGAATTGTTTTGGATTCTACGCACCAAAATTAATAAGAAAAAATTTTTTCCCGAGAAATTTTGGTGCAGTCGATTTTTGGTAAAAAAGGAAGGTTATACACTGCCTTTTTTTGAACCCCGAAATAAAAATTGTCTCAGATCGACCCGGAAAAAAAATTTTCTTATAGAATGTGGCCTGTAGAATCCATAATTTCAAACAGTTCCAAGATTGGGCTACTAGTTCAAAAGTTACAACCCTTTGAATTTTTGTTCGAAATTGGTTTCTAGTCTATAACTTTTGATTGAGAAGTCTGATCGAAAAAGTATGAATTGATTTGGATTCTACGCACCCAACCCAAATTAATAAGAATAAGTGTTTTCCCGAGAAATTTTGGTGGTATTTTGGTAAAAAAGGAAGGTTATACACAGGGGCGGACTGGGTACTTACGGGCCATTAAAGTATTAGTGTAGTAATGAAGGTGGCGAGGGGGGGGGGTAGCTCTGAGGTGCACCACAAAAACATTTTAAAGTACTCCTTTTCTCGAAAATCAATTACCATGCAGTTTTTTTTTAAATTGCAACTGATAATTAAAAGTAACAAAATATACAATCCACACGAGGTGCGTCGCCTATCATTGTATTTCAGCACTTTCAAAATACTGCGACAAAAAATGATAAATTCATTGTAAAACACTTCAATTAAAACAGAATTTTTAAACAACCCAACATCAACCCCAATTAGAGAAACGTGTTAATAATTTATTAATAGTGCAAGAAACTAGATACAGCACATACTTATAAATTCCCAACGGGCCATTATGATCTACAGGCTAGAGGTGACAATCGCCACCCGCCCCCCCGTGCCAGTCCGCCCCTGAGTCACTCTACATCCATGGAAGAATCACTTTTCGCCATTAAAAATAAGTAAGGAATTAAATGTGTAGCACAAGGGAATAAACTCAAGAATAAACTAATCGCAATGTTAGCGAGTTTGACGTACGCCTACTACGTTGATGTTACAAGAAGATTAGACTACTACGAAAGCAAAACGTAACATGCGATTTGCTTTCTACTATATGGTAAACCTTATGAGAAAGCAAATCACACGGGTGCGTTTTGTTTTCCGTTACATTTTACCATAAGTGAGCGAAATTGTCAATTTTCAAGTTAACATAATTGTACGACATATCACATATGTCATTTTCAATGTCTAGGAAAAAGTGTTTGGTTGCCCGGATTTGCAGTTGCGTGTGCGCGCGTTTCTGTTTGAGCCCATGGTAATCATCTGGTGCAGCCGAACTGAATATTGCATGTGGGCGTCTTTAATTTCAAAAAATACAATTTTTTTAAGATAATATTTTGATCTAGTACTAACTAATCTTCAAAAAGGTTGTAAAAATGTCAATTAGATTAAACGGTCGGTTCCCGTTAGCACCTTCTATGGGCCCTTTTTTCTTAGAATCTGAATCTGTTACCAAGATTTCCATAGCACGCTAGATGTAGAAGCTACAGCCTATATTTTCTTATGGACGCCATACTGGAGTTTTACGGAATTAGAGGACAAAAAAAATGATGACGTGTCACACTCTGCCTTTGTCATTCCGTAAAAATTCAATATGGGGCCCATAAGAAAAGGGTAACATGTAGCCTTTACATCTAGAGGGCTATGGAAATTCTGATATCAGATTCTCCAAAAAAAAAGTACCCATAGACGGTGCTAACAGGAACCGTCATTTAAGCTAGGAAGTCAAAACGAAATTTGACATTTTCAAAGATTCTAATGTTTTTTAGTCACAAAACGGGTTAACTTTGCCCCCATTTAACCTACACTGTGTCTCTCATAATTACCAAGATCCCACTGGTGAGCCACAAAAACCACCCTATACACCAGAATTCAAAAAGCAAGCAGATATTCTTAAAAATATAACAAATGACCTTTAGGCACATTTTGCTAGCTTTTAAGTCTCTGATGGAATCCTATCGCATGGCACCAAAACTCTTATTAGAGAACTTGCTACATAGAAAAGAGGGTCCAGAACTTAACGGGGGTGGGGTGCACAACACGTTACCAAAGTAAAAAAAATTATGCCAATACAGAATCGTCTTTAATAAACATACTGGATCCAAACTGTACAGAAAGAAATACGTATTGTTTGTACAATAAAATAAGTAATATAAAATCAAAACTATCTATTTGAATTGAATGTGCAATGTACCTACTTTCGATACATTAACTCGACAGGGTCAGTAATTTACGGAATGACAAAAAAAACTTACATCCACACATAAAAACTAATTGTACAATCAAATTACTAGAATCAAGTAGCAGTTTTCTCTTATTATAGCACAATATTTTACTCAGATTTATCACTGGAGTTCAGCCTCTTCATTGACTTAAGAGCTTTTTCTCGCAGCTTCTTTTCATCTTCGTTTATTATTTCTAAATCGCTATTTTCAGACTCGTCGGACTCTACCTTCTTTTTCTTATGTTTCTTGTGCTTCTTCGAGTGCTTCTTTCGTTTTTTATGTTTCTTATCCTTTTTTCTTTTCTTTATCTCTAACTCTTCTTCCGAGTCGGAACCCGACTTACTCGCTTTAACCTTCTTATGCTTCTTCTTTTTACTAGAATCGTCTTCGCTATCGGACGACGATTCTTTCTTATGCTTCTTGGACTTCTCTACCTTTTCGGGTTTCTCAACCTCTGAATCAATGTCGGAACTGTCATCTCGTTTCTTACTTTTCTTTTCAACTCTCGGCTCGTCACTATCACTCGAGTCATCTTTACGAGAGCGCCTCACCTTCTCAACCTCGGAACTGCCGGATCTACCACGTTTACGTTTGTATTTCTTTTCCTCTTCCGTATCTGAACTAACGTGCCGTTTTCTGCGTGGCTTCTCCTCACTGCTGTCGCGTTTTGATTTTCTGTCTTTCTTTTTCGTTTCTTCTTCTCGATCTTTCTTGTTCCGCGGAACTTCAACCTCGCTTTCACTACTGCTTGTTTCGCGTTTCTTAGATCGCTTCTTAGTTCGTACCTTTTTCCTGCTCTCTTTCTCCCGAACCGGCTCACTTTCAGAGCTGCTTGAATCTGTATCCGACTCGCTTTTCTTTTTTGTGACTTTTTTAACTTTAGCTTCAATTTTGCTATCAGATTTCTCTTTGACATCTTTCGATTTCTTGATTTCATCTTTGGCGCTGGCGGATGATACTTTCGCAGACTTTGGCGGGAATTCATTGGCTTTTATAAATGGCGAGGGAGTTCGTGATAAACTTCTAGAATATCTAGGGGGCCCGTAAGGCGGAATAAGTCTTTGTTTATCCGCACTTCTACTTCTAGATTTAGACTTTTTCTTTTCTTTAGTTTTAGATGTTTCGCTAATCGCATGGATATCGGACGCACTACTTTTGCGCTTTTCCTCAATTTTTTCCAGCTTTTTATCGATTTTGCGGACTTCGTCAATTTTATGTAAATCGTCAGTTTTGCGCGACTCAACTATTTTTTTACTTTCTACTTTTTTAACTAACGGTTTCTTTTCTCTCGATTCGTCAGGGATTTCCTTACGTTCGGTCCGTCGCACAGGACTAGGGCTCGGTTTCGGTATGGGTTTCTCTCTCGATTTTGCGCGGACAATAGAGCCTCTCGGGATATTTATTCTATCCTTCGAAGGTCTTCCTTTCTCCATCGAACGGCGCTCCTTAGATCGTGAACGGCGATTGTCACGTGACGGTCTGGGGAAATTTCTGCCTCTGCTACGACTTCGACGTATTGGTCTACAAAAGAAGAAACAAAACAGTGTAACGCCCGAAGAAAAAAACGATCAATACAAAATAAATAGGTATCAATATAAATTGCAATGAAGACCAAAGGTTTACAACAAAATCGTAGTAAATTACAATCTGAAGAAGCAATTTAGCTTTGGTCAAGAATAACGGGAATATAAGGAAAAGGAGAGGCGTTTCTCTAAGTAAAGCACCAACCTATCTCTGCTTCTCCTGCGACTAAGACTACGCCTGCGCCTGCTTGGACTGCGACGGCTCCTGCTTCTGCGACTTCTACGCCTGCTAATGCTTCTTCGCCTACTTGGACTGCGCTTCCTACTGTAGCTTCGTCTTCTCCTGCTTTGACTTCGTCTTCGGGACATGCTGCGACCGCTACGTCGTCGCGTGGCGCTGTATCTCGTTCGGGAAGGGCTGCGCCGCCGTCTGCTTAAACTACGCCTACCCCTGGAAGGACTTCGTCTGCAAAACAATCTTTCGTCATCTCGCAAATATGAAACAATTTTAATCTAAAATTAAAGAATAAAGAAAAAATATTACTTTCTTGAAAGACTCCTTTTACGACTTGTACTCCTTTTAGAATAACTGCGTCTGCGCGATAAACTTCGTTTTCGCTTCACAAGTCTGTCGACACTTTTTTTACGTTTAGGCGATCTAGAAATCGATTTTCGTTTCTTAAGTTTGTCATTATCGATATCACTGTCAGACGTGTCTTTGTTAGAGCGATAATGACGCTTCTTCTGAACACTGTTCTCCTTCTTGTGAATTTCGAAGTCACTTTTGGAACCGGATGACGATCGCGATCGTTTCTTTTCCTTTGCTTCCTTGATCCGCGCGTGGATGTCACGGCCCTTCGAAATAGACTTGGATCGGCGAGAACGACTTGAAGACCTCGATTTGGACTTCGATCTAGATTTGCTGTGTGACTTTGAACGCGATCGAGATTTGCTTCGAGATCGTGAGTTGGATCTTGAACGCGAACTCGAAGCCGACTTCCTGGCGTTGCTTCCCGACATTGACATTAGCTTTGCTTGCAATTTTGATACGGACTGAACAGTATCGCTATTAAAAAGAAGCATACTTATAATTAACTAATACTACTTTTGACCCCCCCAAACCCCTTCCATACAGTACAACTATTATTCTTATCTGAAACAGTACTATACAAACTAACTTAAAAATAGTAAAATAAAATACTAAATCCTTACTGATGTTTTAGGCTTGGAGCGTTGTCCGACTTGGCCGAACTAGACCTTCCATTCTTCTCCCTATCCTCATTGACTTTGTCGCCTTTGTCGCTTGGGCTCACATTGCCATTTTCTTCATTACTATCCATCTTCATTTTGTCAATACTTTTAGTTTGCGATCGCCTGTCCTTCAACTTTTCAGGTTCCTTAACACGATCAAGCTCTTTCACCTTTTCCAAAGATCGTCGACGCTGTCTAGACCTCGACCGTGATCTTCGCGATCGTGATCTATCGCGATCTCTATCTTTATATTTTTTCTCCTTATCTAACTTATCCCTATCCTTCTCTCTTTCTTTGTCACGCTCTTTGTCCTCTTTATCCTGAAATCATGAATGTTTGGTTGTGTATGGACCTACAAATTATGATGCCTGTCACAATATATGGCTCACCGTGTAAGAAAATTACTCATTAAACATTAAATTGAGATGTCCACAATCAGTATGTATCTTGGTAGTGATGCACTAAAAATAAAGTCAGGCATAAACTTGAAGTAGGTAGTAATATTGATAGAATGGAGTAATTTCATCAGGTTAATGTAGGTAGAATGAGGTAGATCACATGTTAGGTTTTACTGAAATGGCGGTGGTATCTGTCGATAATTAGTCTAGGGCCTAGGCCCACGCTTCTCACACACCTCATTACCTACATTGATTTTTTTGTATTGTATCCTTTTTAATAAAACATTTTTTCAAACCAGAGCTGATAAATAAATTGACCCCCCCCCCCTTCCACTAAAGCTAGGTGGGCCGCCAAATGCTGCTGTTTTATCAAGTGGGTCGCGCTTCCAAAAAGATTGGGAAGCACTGGTCTAGGCTATATAATATTTTTTTTCTATTTCGGTGTCACAATGATGATTTTGTACAATTGTTTTCGGCCGAAAACAGTTGGACAAAGACAGTGATTATAGTCGTTTTTTTTTGGGAACTCATCTCTTAAGTTGGCAGTTACTATTTAGTACAAGTAGGTACTTCGTTGGGTACTTCCATGTTTAAACTTCAAAATGTCAGTCTTACTACTCTGCCAACCTAAAACTTAACGGCATAAAAAGTGTTCCCAACATAAAACATGTTAGTTCTAATGTTTCCTATAGTTTCTGATAATGATTTTTTTAATTAAATTAAAGCACCGAAATAGAAAAAATAGTATGAAAAACGCGTGTTACAATGCTTGATTGTAATACTCCTATCTTGCGGACACTCGTGGCTACGCTTCGCGTCGCCACTCGTGCCACAAGATAGTCGTATTACAATAGGTCGCATTGTAACACTTGTCTTTCAATATACTATTTTCATCGTTCAGAGGTGCGCGGGGTAGCAAAATTTTCGGGAAGACTTATATTTTAATAAATAAAAAAATATTATTCCGATAGCAAAAAATCGAGAAAATCGCCAAAAACCGGAAAAACAGTTTTAAGATATACACGGTTTTTGACTTGATAAATCAACATGTTGGATGTTAATAAAGATTTTTTCGAAATCTCTCTTCTTCTTTCCCTTTAATGTTTGCCTAAATATTCTCTTTTGTTATCTTATGCTCAACTGTTTTAGTTAAAACATCATTATTATTTCTTTTTTCTGCATTTTTACCGCAATAAAAGCAATTCGCAATAAAATCGAATTATGTATCTTGCTTCCTGATTCTTGAACAATTTATTTTTGTTCACTGACTCTTCTTCCTGCTTGTTTTATAGCTGATGCAATTGCGTTGGGCCTGTTGATAAACTTGCAAAATCTGTAATAAGAACGTTGGTTTTATCGGCCAAAAGCAAATGATTTGAGATGTCAAACCTGCAAGAATAAACTTTATGAGGATTTTATTCATAATTCCTGTAAATTAACGATCAACAGGCCCAGCTTAATCCCATCAGCTGTAAAACAGGCAGGAAGAGAGAAAGTGAACAAAAGCATATTGTTCAAGAAGCAAAAAAATTCGATTTTACTTCGAATTGCTTTTATTGCAGTAAAAATGCGCAGAAAAAAGTAATAATAAAGATGTTTTATTAAGGCAGCTGGGCACTGGGAAACAAAAGAAAATATTTTAGCAACATTAAAGAGGAGAGAGAAGACAGATTTCCAAAACTTTTTATTAACGCGGATCCAACACGTTAATTTATTTGCAAAAAAGCCTACTGTCAAAAACGGTGTATCTTAAAACTGTTCCCCCCGTTTTTGCCGCTTTTCTTGAAATTTGTCTATTGGAATAATATTTTTTATTTTTGATTATTAAAATGTAAGTCGTTACGAAAATTTTGCTACCCTGCGCACCTCTGTACGATGAAAAAAAATAGATTTTTCATCACCTTGAAAAAGAAGTGATTTTTTACAGAAATCGTGAGATCTTGGAAACGGTTCAACTTTATGGGCCCCAACAATTATCTTCTGTTTTATCATAAAACAGGTTATGTTACCTCCAAATTTCAAATCCCTACATTTTTTCGCAAAAATAAGAATAAAAAACGAAAAAAGCAGTTTTTCCGGTTTTTCTAGGAAAATTGGAGGTTATGTGAAAATAGTGCAGATACAAAATTTGCTCATTTTTTTAATCTCTATAACTTTTACATTCAACATTTTCGTCTAAAATCAATAGTTTTGCCACAATTTGCAAAATACCACTTCCCACCCCCGTGATTTCACCCGCGGAAAAATTCAGCTGTTTTAATTATTTTTTCCCAATTCCAGCTGCCTGAAAAACCCGGTTTCGCCCAGTAACTAATTTTTTTTGAAAATAAATCATTTTAGAGCTATTTAGCCTGGACTAAATGTAGAAATTCATCTAACATGTGACGTTACCTTGTACTGATTATGTGCCAATACAAATCCGTCTAAAGCGCACAATGGAGCAGTCACAGACACATAAGAAAGAAAGAGAAACCACTCCTCCTTGTACAGGTAGACAAAAGTCAGTAGAAAAGTAATGGCGTACCGAAGAAATATAATTTGCATGTAACCAATGTGAAGGCAGAATCTTCACTGAAAGGAAGTGCAGCGAATCCGTATGAAAAAAAAAGGGTTGGCATTAAGTGCAAAAAGGTACAAAGCGTGAACTCCAGGGAAAAGACAAAGATGTATTGTAAAAGAAACCATTAACACTCGAATGGTCTCTAGCGGCGTAAAGAGTGAACTAGGGTAATAACAAACTTACTGCAGGGAATACCTAGATGGCGTAATAATTTACATAAGAAAATCGAAAGGTTACTTAAATGGAATTTAAATCGAGAATATCAATTGGTAAAATTTATATTTACAAATTCTCGAATTAACGTTTCTGCTTCCATGTAATTAGCTCATAATTTCTACTTAATACAATACAAATGATTTGTATCATAAACATGTGTAATTCCACTTTACAATCGTTTTCAAAGAAATTTTAACACACCCACAGCGCGAGTTTTTGAGGTCACAATCTCCCCGGAATTATTCACCTCATTTCCGGAGAGATGCATGCGCACAAAAATCTAAACTATTAAAGATAATGATTTAAAGCTGTGGCTTGAATGTAATGGAGTTCCTATTCCAGATGAACATTATATCGTCCACCAATCCCCCATAGGGCATTGATGACCCATTAGAACATTGAAATCAAAAAACCACTTTTTCCCAAATAACTCCGCAGACTATAAAAAATTGTCTAACCTCAATGTATGTTTACAACTTATTGATACCGACAAGTCTGCAGAGAAAAGCGAGGCACCTAAACACATGCCAATGGTAGGTCCAACTATTCAGACATGTTTTTAATAAATGTGTGATTATTCGCTGGCCAACCAGAGTCCACTTACCTGCTAATAATACATTTGTACAAAAGGCACATAAGATGCAAATATAACTCGACAACAAATTCGTTAGTAAATAGTCAATTCTTATAACATAGCTATAAAAACAAATAAATAAAACAATTACAAAGAAAAATAAAAAATATCTATTCCGTCGCATTACGAAAATGAAACAAGCCATATATTGTGAAAAGCAATCCCATGAATTTGAAACTTACGCGCTTCTTTAGCAGCTCCTCCTTTTTTAATTCCAGCAAGGAATCCGGTATGCCAGTCGGATTTTCCTGCGCCGATATCAGCAACTTCCACAGCTCCGCCATAAACTCTCGAGCATTTTTCCCATGCAGGAAGCCGGTCAGATTAATTTGTATCTTCTTCGGATCGGGATACTAAAACAAATTTTCCCAATGCAACTCTTTGTACAGTAACAAACAGTTTGAAAAAATTTAAACTTCATCCATTGCAATTCTTAAAACTTTACATTTAACAGTTTAGAAAAAAAAAAAACAAAAGACAGTGTAAGGCAAACCAATTCCGATGGCCAATGTTTGCGTTGTGGGCACAACTGTCCATACTTCCGCTTTGAAGGTCGGGTGGCAGTTGGTACCAGCAAAGCTGCAAAAAGAAAAAAAGTAATAGAGTGCAATAATACAAATGTTGAAAAATGAAGGTTTGCAATACTATCGAACTGCTACTGATCATGTGGCTGGAGATGATCCATTTGGTCACAGAATGTTGTACGCTGTACTAGGACGCTTACATTTCAATGCAGGATCTTGCAATCTATACAGATGTGGCAGGAATTGTTGATTGATTGGATGAAGTAGACGACTGCTTGGTATGGTGTAGTTGATCCGTGATGGTGACTAACTTGTATGGGTCTTCTCTCTTCTTATTTCGTTCTTCGCAAATTTGAATAATTTGCAAGCAAAGGTTCATTCTTGGTGCTGTTAACCGAAAGCAGGTAACAGTTGAGTGATGTTCCAGGAGATGAAGGTAGGCTGAGAGATGTTTGGCCCTGCGGATGCTGTTTCAGCGTGTATTCTTCCTATGCAGCTTGAGAGGAGTCTGAACCTGCAGTGCTGTTGATTTGATGTCTGCTGGAACAGGCACAATGACGGTCCTCGACTGCTCAGCTTAGATGATGGCACTGAAGACATCACCCAAACGCGTTGCAGTATGGACAATTTACTGAAGGTCTCTAGAAGCTACTACATAAATTATAATTTTAAGAATTGCTCATGGAAGAATGCTGTTTAATTACAGTAGAATCCAGGTTATTCCATTTTTTGATTGACAGAATATTTAGACTGATCTGATTGCAATAGTTGTGCTATGTTTACTATAATCAAGATTCTACTGCGCGCAAAGTACCACAGTGGCGATGTATAAATATATCACACACGTAAAAGATTTGCGTGACAGTGGGCGCTCCAGGGATTTGTTTATTATGAGATCTGCGTCGTTCATGGAAAGGCAAAGCACATAGTACTCATTTTCATTGCTATTGCAACATGTTCATCAATACTGATGATTGTTCTTTTTCTGTTGATATAGGTACTCTAATGAACAATCAAAAGTGGTATAAAATGCTAAAAGAAGTAGCCCAATATAACTTCAGATATACAATTGGAACAACCATGAGAACCAAGCACAGGAGTCTCTCGGATGTACTAAATCTTTGACCTTTGATTTTTGCGCTTTTAGATCAAAAATTATTAGCCCTGCAGAAAGCAATATTCCAACAATTTCTATTCTCACAAGTTTGCATCTATTATTGCTCTCGATTCATCTCCTGCAATTTGCCTATTTCTGATCACTAACGTAAAATTGTGCGCTCAACATTTCAAATTTACTCTAAATCAAGTGAAGATGATTTAAATGGTTTTAAAATTATAACCGATGACACATAAAACAGATTTGAGCAAGTAGATCGCCAGATTTGACCATTTCTGATTTTGATTTGTCAGGCTCTGTCACGAGTAAAGTGTACATAACTCAATCAAAAACTGTGGACAAATTAAAACGGAGTTCAGGGTTAAATTGGCAGTATTCCAGCTGAAATGTTGCAGAGGCCGATGCCCTTTTTCAAGATGTACGTCATCTTTCTTCTTTGAGGCACCCTGTATACTACAATATTTTTACACTATGCGCGTTTAAAAATATGTTGTACAGTATTTTTTTATTTTGCCTTTATTTTTGAGTGGAGAGATTTAAAAAAATCATATTTGTGAGTGTATATGGGGCCCCAATTAGATGCACTACTCGCAAAAAAACTGTTAATTATTCACGACAGAAAAAAAGGCAAAGAGATATACGACATTGCTCTTGGTTTTTTTCAAGGACCTGCTAGGGCTTGATAAACTGTATGTTAGCGATTTCATAACTGTCACAGTTACACTGCCATTGATACAACCAAAGAAACACGGTGTGGATCAACAACAAGAAGTTAATAATATACACTGTGTCCAAGATAGAGGGGGGGGGGGGATTTCCGAAACTATAGAAGATACGACGATGGTCAAACTAGGACTGGAAAGAAAACCAGAAAATTCCGATTACTTCCGAAGATGTGCCAAAAAAACCGTAATTCGTCGATTTTGTTTTTGCTTTCTGCTGATGTTATTTGAACAGATACAAAAAAGTTAAAAACACTTTCTTATTGCTAGTTTTGAAGCTCTACAAGACACAGTTGCGAGATTTTCAATACAAATCAAATCAAATCATTTATTGTCAGAGTACCAATGTGGCTTTGACATGTCAATAATGCAACTGTATTATATATTAAGTAGCATTTTTTATTATGAAACAACGATGTACGGCGCAAAAAAAACAAAAGTTGGAAACTGTTGGTTTCAACAGGATGGTGCACCTACGTACATCATCAAAAATCATGCGAGAATACCTATAGGACAAATTTCCTGGGAAATGAAAAATATGTTCGGTAGGTATTCTCGCACGATTAGGGTGTTGTGTGGGGTGCACCATCCTGTTGAAATCAACAGCTTCTAACTTTTGATTTTTTCTGTGTGCCGTACATCGTATTAGTAATAAAATCTGCCACTCAATACAATCCAAAAAAGTATATAGAGAAAATTATAACCGATTTGTGAAGTTTATTTATTTCATTTGGCGATGCTTTTTATTGCTGTTATAGACAGTTTAAATTCATAATAGTCAATAACCCAATTCTAAAATTTCAGAAGGAATAGGTAGACTGACTGCCAGGCACAAGACTGAAAGTGAAAGATTCCCTATAAAAAATTCGCCGGGGCTAGCACAGAAGCCTACTGCCCCCCCTCGCATACTGGATTCGGCCCAAAATCTTTTCAGTGTCTCCTTTTATGTCTAACAATGTGTGCACCAAATTCGGTTCTGATCGGTTTGGCCATTTAGCCGGAACAGTACAGACAGACAAACCGACAGACATCCAGATATTGTTTGATTCAAATTCTTGGAACTCTAAAACCTGTATTTCCGCCAAAACGGGGGGGGGGGGCATTTTTTTACCTGCGGATGGTAAAAATATGGCAGTTTAAAAGATTTTTGAGGAACTGTTTGGGAATATTATTAATTTAAATTAAAGGAGAGTGTAGGTACTGGAAGACAAACATGCAATACAAAAACCCGTTGTTCTAATATCGCACTCATAATAAAAAATTCAGTGTTTGAAATTTATAATGTTAGATACTTACCTTATACCACCCATGTTAAGTTAGGAACACCTCTCTGGCAATAGATTTGCATATTTACACTAAAGTTAGTAATAACTATTGAGCCCTAAATATACAAAAAGGTCCGAATCATAATCCTTTTTTTTTATTTTTTAGAACGTTGGAGTGGTTCAGGTAAGATACATAGAATTGTATTTGATCTCCCAATCCCAAGACTTTTATTAAACACCATGCAAAGCAAACATTTGAAATACTTTAAAGACAAAATTAGTATATTAGGAGTTGGGGTGAATTACATTTTATAATCGTGTTAAGGTAGAATAAATTAGAAGATTGTATTTGGAAAGGAAAAGTTGATATTTATGTACTATCCAACAGAGCAGACATGTTACATATAGAAATATAATCATATTGTGTGCTGTATTTTGTTCACATTTTTATTGCCTTAAGCCGGCCCTACATTACATGGCAAACTAGACTAACGTTGGTGATGTAATGAATTTGCCACATAATGTGTACAAGTCGCACATGGCCAATGTTTGCCTGGAAGTCGGTAAAGGAGGGGGTAACCTTCAAAGGACATTCAGCAGAAACATTTGCAATAATGTTATCAAGTATACAAGTTCGACACGTAATGTGTATGAACCACTTGACAAGCTTTCATTTGACAACGAAACTTGTACATATCGCAAACATTGGCGTTTGCTTAGTGTTCCATGTACCTAATATAGAACCAGCTTTACCCGTACTCCTTAAAATTTCACCTCAATATTGTGAAACATTAAACCTGTGATAACAATTTCTGTGCCGCCCTTTCCTAGGGGCTATGCAAATCTTATGCGTAGTGTAGCACTCAAGCAGGTTTGTCAAACAAATTGATATAACTTGTCCTTGTATTTAAAAAGGCTGTAACGCAGATATAGTGCACAAGGCTACAACTTCAGCTGCTTCCGTGATCATTAATGTTTGGTATATGCAACTAATGCAACATGTAATTTTATTTGCAATAAAACAAGTGGTAAACATAATTCATTAAAATGAGAGTAGGTACTTGTCTTTCCTTATCTCAAACAAATCCAATGCAATTGGGAAAAATTGATTGTAGAAAAACCTGTTTTCACACTTACTTCAACTTTACAAATGAGCAATTTGTTTTGTTCTCATTCTCAATTTAAGTATGAAGGGAACAAAGTATAAATCTCATTGCAAAGTTTTCCTACAAAGAATGTGTACTTCAAAAGTTATATATCGCAAAGATGGTTAACTAAATAAATACGTAACAAAAGAAACATATTCACTTAGAAAACCGTTTACCTTCTCGTCAAGTTGATTATAAACAAAATCTACGACCACATCGTCGTCGATCTTCAAGATTTCTGTGATTTTGTCTTGAATCCAAGGTTTGATTACATCCAATTTTATCTTCGACATGTCAACCTAGAACGAATGTAATTACGAAGATAATCACTTTCGTCTTACGAACCCTTTGACTTAGACAATCGCTAAACTTCATTTGTTTAAGCAACTTCTTCTCCTTGTCGCTGAAGCGATTGTCCTGTTCGGTGTTCGTACCCTACAAACAAAGGTGATGGTGACGACAAAGTAATATAAAGCAGTGTTAGTACTTACAGTGTACATCATCATGAAGGTTTAAATGTAAACTTCAACCTTTCGAATAGAACTAATCCACCAAAAACACACACTAAGAGAAAAAAGTTAGGGGGGGTAAGAATTCCGACGTTAACGTGCCGGTTTCACACGTCCACAAAAGTTAGATCACCTTAGGTATTGAAATACATTATAAAGTTAGATTGAAACTTAGAAACGAGATAACTAAGTATAAAAAATGATCATATCTTAACATCATTCAATACACACAATCTCGAAAATCCATGCTACGGTACAAAATGGCGTGGCGTCAAAAACAGATAATGAAATTGGCGGACTCTACTTTATCGACCGAGTTATATCTTGATTTATTTATACAGGATGCGAAAATCGTACACACTTATTAATCAACATTCCATTGATTATACACTCATTACTTAGGAAAGCGATTACTTATAAGCCGAGATTTCGTAATTTGACGGAGATTTTTTATGGCACGAAGCGATATTTTTGGGTGATGTTTTGAATAAACGGGAAGCTGCAAATAGTGGGATTCCGTTACGTATTTAATCAGAGGGTGCATTCTAAAATCTTTCAAGAGCCTTGTAAAACTCATCTGCAAAGCAATCTCTAATAACTTCTAGGTGCTTTAGTGAACTTTATATCGCCTCTACTATCGCCCTTCCACACATTTTCACACCTTTTACAGTTTGATAGTCAAAGATATCTAGTTTACGGTCTTTCGAAGAGACTTTACGGCCTTTCTAGAGCTATTTTTACTTTTTCTAAACTTTTCTTGATTCGATTACCTCTAAAAATGATTATGACCTATAAGTCGTGGAAATTAAGGTCTAAAATACCCTGCAAGAGACTAGACACATTTCATTTGAACGGATTAAACAATTTGAAAAACTCACTAAAATGCTTTTCAGCGTACCTATAAGTGCTTACAAGAGCGGAGCAATTAATTGGTTTGCAATGCAACAAAAACCTTCCAAAGCTTTATCGTCTTTACAGAGCACATATACCTAGCTATACTTTGATTAGAGGTAGAGTGGACAAACTATACCAAGAAGTACCTATATGGCAATTTTTCAATTTTTTAGATTTTCGAAATTGCCGATTACTATCATAGAAGGTGGTTTTTGGGGGTTAAAAATTTTCTAATTCATCATTGTATCGCTAAGAATTTTGATGTTTTAAATTTATTTACGAGGAAACCCTAGGCGGAAGAGGTTCTAAAAGCTCTTTTCAGAGATGTTAAACATATCTTTCCAGAATATTTTACGTTATTCCGAAACGACCCGGGTGCTGTTTAGACAATTATTTATTTTTATTTGTGTGAAACTTATATGCATACCTTCTGAAGCGTCCCAGAGCATTCTCAAAACTTTCCAAAGTCAGAGTCAGAGAGCCTTTTATGCGTTTTTTTAATGGATTTTCGGTGACCTACCAACTTATTTGTTTTATAATTTAATATTTCCCATAGAAGCAAAAGGTTCATGTATTTGTTAAAAATCTTGCCACTAAATTTATGATCTGTCCCCTATTTTCAACTTCCAGTTAAGTATAATCATTGAATAAGCACCTTATCTATATCAAAACACTCTTAGATTATTATTTATCTATAGATGTACCTATATATTAATATTTCCATGTTTCATATCTTATACATATACACAGTGTTTATAATTATATGCTTTTCACAATTATTTATCCAGCTCGGACTCAAAAGTAATCATTTTTCTATAGTAATCTCTCTCTCTGTTTTATTAAAGAAAACATACTTTGTATCTATGATACCAAATAGGTACAAACCCATAAATGAATATTACTTTCGAAAGAGCGGTGCATTATATTTTGCATTGAGGTCTTCTTTTAGTTAAAACAAAGTAAAAAACTTTAGTGTGGGGTATGCTATTTTAACCAGAAAAAAACTCTCTCCCTATTAACCATTCCCAAAATACAATTTGGCCACCACTAAAAGCTATTTGCCATAGTGTAGATGTGCAGGTTTTAGTCTATTTTGAGTTAGATTACTCGCGAGATAGATAATTTTAAACTTTGCTGATTTACAACTTGTTTATAAACGTATGGCATTGCCGGCTTCAGTGTTGTAAGTCCTAAGAACTTATGGTAGGCAAAGCACTGATGAGAATTAAGTTTTTACCTAGAGCAGATTATATTGATTGGGTTCCCACACGTTTCCCAGCCTCACTTTTAAAATAGGAATAGCTTTTGCAACAATGAATACATAAGTTACAAAACTGAAAGGTAGGTTATAGTAGTGTTGCCTGTTGGAGATGCAGTCAAGAGCACGGACGTCCTACACCAACTACCAAGTTCCTGACTACACTGAAAAAAGTTTGAAAATTTCCTAATTTTTTGGGATTTACTCATGCGTATGATTATTGAAAAAATGTTTTCAAAAAATGATATCTGAATCGTAGTGTATGCGTGGATCAGAAAGTTGAGTTTAGCATTTGTACTTACCAATTCTGTACATTTTCGTTTCTCTTACAAAATTATCCAATATTTATTAATAAATACCTAAATACATAGAAATATCAATCACTAAACTTAAAATTATATACATTACAACAGACAATTAAAACAATATTAGCACTTTTAGACCATGACACATTATTCCAACTTCAAGATAAACTATAGTACAGAAATAATTGTTTACAGTCTAGGTATCGAAGTCATCGCGTTGGCTTCTTGATTTGTGTGAGAAGCGTACTTTGGTCTACATACACAACCGCTTTCCACTAATACATAATCCTGGCCCGTTAGTGTGACTGGTCCCAGTGGAATGACCAAAAATAGATATGGTACATAGGTTTGGGTACATTCACCTCTCACCACGTCACATTCCGAACTTTCGCATACCTAAAAAATATCTCAGTTTATTGAAATTGTCCCTTTTGAACACGGTTGAATCTGCAATTATCCAGTCAAAAAGGGGACAAGTTGGTTGAAAAATGGCAGAGCATTTTTGGAAAAAGAAGGAGTAACAGAGATGTGGGGATGCAAAACAAACTGCATCAAGAAGACATCAGAAAGAGGGTTAATAATAAGCTTATTAAGATATGGGAAAGATTAATTTACAAATTATTCAGTGTAAGCGTTGAATATTGCTAAAGAGGATACAAAAAACCTCGCAAAAAACGTAGGTATCGTTGCAAATTGGAGAGTTTGTATGGAAAGCTATATGGATCTGAGACCACACCAAAATTATGCCACCACAACATTAATTCCTATCATGGTATTGAGCGATGGAGTTGAGAATGAGATACTTGCAGGTCTTCTTATGACACAGTTTACATTCGCAGTATACCTAACAAGTCCGCTGCATGAAGAGCCGCAGAATGGGCAATTAGTGTAGGTAATTACAAGCCATTAAATTTCATGGTTTTCTTACCTCAAACACCACCTGTTGCAAAAGATCTGGAAACTTCTGCACAATGGTAACCGGTTGTCCTGAAGTGAGAGAAACTCCATACAGTGGAGCAGTTGTATTATATCGCGTCTTACATAGACGGGATGGCGTAGAAAAACAAGACGTTTGTGTAGTCCCAGCAGCTCTCGCTGTAAGACAATAGGAACATTAGACTAAATTAACTGTGAGATTAATTAACACTGTTCATTTTTTCACATAAATTAGCAGCTCTTAATAACTGTAATTGAAAGAAACAAGCAAGATTCTTTCATTGTTAATTTTACATTATATAATGCAGTTAGATAACCTACATTTTACCGTAATTTGACCTTTACCTTACTGGAATTATCTAATTTAAGTGCACTACTTTACCACCAACTCGAAATGTGAAAAATCTCACCTGTCCGAGAAATGGTCGACGGCTCTCCTACGCCGGAATTGAGCTCGTAGGCCGACAAAAGTGCCTTTCTAGTTATAAAGGGGTCAATTGTCTTCTGTGATCTACCGGTCCTCGAGCTTCCCGACCACAAATTTGTACTTCGAAACGATCTGTTAATTGCCGATCTAGAAAAATAAAAGCGTTATTCAGATATGGCATAGATTTCGCGGTTCACTTACGATGGATAGGGTAAATTATTTGGACCTATGCAATCGTGTGAATCAGACAGCGCGTCACCCCAGAGGTATTTTAAGCCGGAAGCCCCTTCGCATTTCGTTGCATGCGTTGCGTATGTATAAGTAGCATAACAGACAATTACCTGGAAACAAATTTGCATGCATCATTATTGAAGTTCAGGAATTCGAAACGATGTAAAATCATACAAAGTAAAAAAATTTCAAATTAATTGGAGCGACCTACACCTACTTTTATTAGAAAAATATGTGTACCAGTTTTACTTTAATGAGTAATTTTGCAAACTATACCAGATCAAAAGCTGTACTGTGATTCAGCACTATAACAATAATATTAACTTGTTTGTTATTAAGAACGCGTTTAAAAACTATTGTATATGACAAACGACCTAATTAAGGTGAAAATCGTGACTATAATGCAAAGGACTAGCGATTTGCAGGTACCTACCTACTGAAATACATTCAGAATTTAATTTCACCTGGATTCTAAAGAATACGTAACATTACAATTACCCATCGATCAAAATATGTAATTTGTATCATTATCTTTTGATCAAAATTTAAACAAGTGAAGTATTACCATTGTATTTATATAAATAAATGACCATTGTATTACCATTGTTTAAAAGTATTTATAAACAATGGTAAGCTTTTAAAAAAGTTATAGGATTCATCGATGTCCGCATAGCCAATAAGGGTCATTCGGTCTACTTTGCCATTTTAGTAGAGTAATAAAAATTGACACTTATTTACACAAAATTTGAACTATGTTACAGTAACAATGTTTAGTTAGCAATCTAAACAAATTGTATGGGTTTTATGTTTTTAAAAAGCGAAGGGTATTTTGAGACATTTTAATAATTGAACAAATTAGTCCCGTAAACCATATACAGTACCTACAGTATATATACAGTACCAAAAATAATGGAAACATAACCGAAATGCGAGCCGAAAACGAAATGTCATCTTTTCTTCGAATTTTGACTATTTTAACACTAACAAAAAAAGCAGTAAAGCATTCGCATTAAAACCATAATAAACGCGAACTCGATCAACTTTGAAATGCCGTATTTCTGAACTCCGTTGGTCAACAAAAAGGTCTTAAATTGAATCTAAGATTCTCTAAATTTGAATCAATATCAGAAACAACTCATCAATCAGGTATACCGCATCTGATACAAAGGCAACCGTCCTTTAAAGGACATAGCGTTACGGAATTATACAATGTGGCGGTCAAAATATGGAACAAATTCATTTAAAAATCAGGTGCTATGTTTCAGAAAATGCTTACATTTTGTCAAAAAAAGGCTAATTTGTGTAAGAGTATCTATCTACTTGAATAATTGCTATCTAGCAAAAGATCCATAGATTTTGGTATTTACACGATATTTCATTTAAAATAATATTATGTCTTAGCATAGAACTAGAAAATAATATTACAACCAGTAATTACATGGGCTCGAATCAGAATCATCAATACATACGATTTTAATGAGGGTAGGTACAACAAAGACTTCTGTATGTGAACAATATTTAGTGGCAGTTGCGTCCCAATTAAAGAGTATAAATGGTAGGACTTTTTACATTCAGTCTTTTGGTTAACTTATGGGGTTATGGATTATTCCAACCAATCCCAATGAAACACTTAATACCGAACGATCCTCGTGTTCGTGTTTGGGCTGTAAATTGTTAGCCAGTTAGTCTACGTACCTGAAATAACACCCTTTCTTATATCCTTAAGAACGTGTGTACCGATTTTCGAAGCGACCTTTCTAAACAAAGTGTTCGTGCGCACGAACAGACAGACAGACGAACTCGCACATTAGAATTATTTGTTTCCATGGGGTTAATTGGAATAAACCAAGTTAGCAAATCTGTCGCGTAAATGAAATTCAAACAACTGGAATATCACATGTTCTTATTGAATTAAAGCGATATGGAAATCAAAAGTAATGTAAGGTCCGATTAGTGAATTGAATAAACTTTAAAATAACGTCCATGTGCCACCAAAACTATTTTGGAAGGTGGGTACCAAATCTAAAGGGACGAAATATAAGCAAATGGGTTTACATTTGGTCCCCTTCGACATCTAATATCATTGAATATCCAGAGTTGGACATTCATTGCTAATATCCACAAATTCCTGCAATTTTTAGTGCATTTTATAAGAATTAAACATTTAGGGGAATTGTCCTAGTCTCCTGAAATGTTTATACCTTGAAAGTGTGCCACATGGCCATCAAATATCGTTGTCTTAATTTCATAAGAAAGAAAATTATCCACACGCCATTCCTAAAGAGTCACTTCTACATGAATTTATGTGAAATACATCATTACAAAAGATTTTTTCAACTTTTCTATGAACATTTCATGATTTACTGCTACAACAGTTACAAATAAGTTGTGTGGTTTTACCAAAAACGGGTGTAACAAGCCCTTTTAGCGCTCACCCTATAGGTACATCACAAGGGTAATCAGCGGTTAGTTTTGCGAGAGAACAAAATGTATGGAAGCGAGGGGCCTAGAGGAGTTACTTATTCAATGATACCACCAAGTAAAGGAGAATTCTATGATCCACTTTCGAAAATCATTATTATCTTTGCTCAGACGAATGAAATATGATGTGATGCTGGAGGTCCATCCGGCCCTCTGGTTGTATGTTTTTACTATAAACGGGATAACAGTCCCTTATAGTGCTCACCCTATACATCACGAGGGTAATCGGGGTTAAAGTTTTGCGAGAGAACAAAACGGATAGAAGCGGAGAGTCTGGGGGTATGTATGCAATACCACCCAGTAAAGGAGAATTCTATGATCTATTTTTTACAATCATTATAAAATCATTTGTATACTGAGACGAATTAAATATACGTATGCTGTTGGGTTTTCTATACCCCCAGAACCCACGGTTGTATATGACTTTACTCGCTGAAACGAAATGCCAGTTCTATTGGCTTACGTTAGTAGCGTGTAGTTTCGAAACCCATTTATCTAACGTTAAAAATATCATAAAAAAATGTGCGATGGCAGCGCCATGTTTATTAAACACAGGAGGGGCGTTTGAGGAAATTTCAAAGAATATAGATATACAATGTAATTTTTTACAAGAGAAATTGAACACACGGTTCATGACGATCAGTAAATGGTAGGTACCTACTTCAAATTGTCTTATACAACCAATGTTAGGTACCTACCTACTTCCGGTAGAAACAAATAAGAACACTTCTTTTTCAAAAAAGAAAAACGATAGTCTTCCTAAACATTGCGTAATCATAACTAATTTACTGAACTACATAAAAATTAAAAAAATCAAGAATGATTGGGTGAAGAGAGAAGACCATCTTGAACTTTCCTTACCGGTACCATTGAATAAGTAATTAGGTATACTTATTCACAGAGACCACTAAAAATTATGGGAACGCTTTGAAGAAGAATTAAGTTTAGTTATAAATTCAATGGTCATAGTTCCTTGTGAACATTACCTGATTACTCTTTCAGAAGTGATATTTGTGAAATAAATAAAATCCCATGTTTTAAAAAATAAACGGGCGATTGGCTTGCATAGATCAATTTTGTTATTCTCAAATTGTACTGGTATTATCAATGGTTAAAAGACGAAAAATTAGTATTCTGTAAGTATTTTAAAGCTTGAAAACTATGAGAATGTCAATGTTGGTGCAAAATAAATAACACAACATTATAGATGCAATGAAATATTTGAACCAGTTCCCGCTTAGATCATACGGTACATTGGTCAAGAGTTTCACTTTAGTAGCGGAAGTGGCAAATCCTTAGGAACTTTTGGCGAATATTAATTAAACCGCGTCTTTGGGAACAAGTTCGTTTATATTTGGCCAGGGTCTACAACCCCTAACTTTCATAATAACTCTATAGGTACCTGAAGTGCAAAAGCGTATCCTCTGGTACACCGTCCAGTTCCCATAAGGAAAAAATGTTAGGTTGATGACTTTGATCTATTCTTAATCTAAAGAATTTTTTTAATAATTACTACAGCACCTAAAACCATATAATTTCGGCATGTTAATAGCGCACAATGTCTGTTGTGGAATTTGCTGCATCATTGTTGTATTATAGATAGGCAGTAGTACCTATATATTTATATAGGTACCATGTAAGTGCCTACAGAGGGGGGACGCTATTTAAATCCAATTTAGTGAAAATTTTCCTTAAAATCCGGAAAATTGGTCTTCGTAAATGGTGTATAATGTCGCGTTCTTAGACAGATTGTCATTGACATCTTTTTACCTGACATCTCTTAATCTGATGGGAATGACCTGAGTTTAGAAGAATGCAAGTTTTTTACTCGCAATTGTATAATTCTGCAGTTTAAAAAGTGAAATATTTTACACTTTCAAGCTCAACCACCTTATTCTTTAGTAAAATGAAAATTCACTGTATAACGGCATCGCAATCATTTAATTTAGTAAATTAAACGGCAATTATTAATATAACTCGCAGTACATTACCTATAGTGACTTATTTCTTTAGTGAGGTATTCTGAGCATTGACCTCACATAATAACTGTACTTCAGAGCTCGATGTGGGCTCCTGCTTTAAATTTACATATTCATTTTGGTTAAAAATGCGCTTGCAATTGTGCATAAAAATTATAAACGTTTAAAAAATCAATGCAGAAGGGTAGGTATATACTTACAGCTATCAAACATGAACATATATTTTTATCCATAGTATTTTGAAAAATGTTATTAGGATGATGAATGTCACTTGAAATGTATCTTCAGTTTAACATTATCACCAACTACTAAGCACCGTATTATTATATCGTTCTAATTATTAGACAATTAGTGATTTAATGTCTTCATATAATGGACAAATGGTGTTTCAACAACTAACAGTTCTTAAGAGAAATTTGCGAGTATTCTTTACAGAGGAAGCCGCTCAAGTATGTCACAGTACTAAACTCAGCCTTGTTCTTGAACTTGACAGAAATTACTGTTTACTTGGAAGGAGAATCAAGTACTACAAACAGGTGTAACAAGGTAGAAAAGTAACCACTTCCTATCGCATTTTACTGTAGGCAGGTACTACCGTACCTATATTTATGCATGCCACATTTTCAATAAAACAATAAAAAAATCACCAATACTTAATTTATACCTTTATATTTGAATATGATAGGTCTACATTTAGGTACAAGATTTTTCATCCCATCAGTAATATTGCTGGCAGAGAAACAAATTTATTCTATCCTTACAAAAAGAACTGAATCCTTGCTGCCTTTTGGAATACCTATATCCGATTATAATTCCCTAAATTTCGATTACAATTTATGTTTTCCAACTGTGATTCACGAAAAGAATATCTACTAAAAAATCAATACTTCTTTAGAGTGATTTAGAATGACATTACTAAGACATGCGACTTAATATAACACCCAAATGTTTAGTAGGTATAGGCTTTGAATATAATATTCAAAGGTACCTATAGGTACTCGTACCTAAACCTAATAGATGTACAGAAAAGTTTAAAACCATTGCGAAATTGTAGATATGTAAGCAACTCGGAGTAGCCCATATAGGCATCCCGTTTTTAGCGCATTTTCACAAAAATAAAAAAAATGCGCTATTGTGGCCACTTTGTCCGTCCGTTCGTTCGTTGAGACGCTACTAGTTCTTTGTTCTACTTTTTTCGCTATTTGGTTCGTTATGGTATCGAGGCTTGCACCAAAAAAGGAATTTTTTCTGCGTTTAATGCTAAAAAAGTTATTGTATAAAAAAACCGTTTTTTACATGTTCCATAATTTTACACTTTTGCCGTTTATTAACGATCCGAGAGATCGTTTATAATTTTGTATTGCTGTCTGTCGTCTGTTTGTTGGTCTGTTCCTCTGTCTGTCTGTCCCTCTATCTGTCCGTGTGAACGATAATTTTGTTTAGAAATGTCCGATCGCTTTTAGATCTCCGTTAGTTATGAACTCGGTTATGAACTGAATTGCATGAAATTCAATATGGGCATAGCTTTACAGTCCATTGAAAAGTTACATTTAGGGTTGCGTTTATCAGAGGAGGCAATTTTATTTTTCAGATATCAAAAGGGGGGCTAGTCTAAAGTTAAATCCGAGTTTGTGGGGTTGCAGCCCTTGTCCCGCGGCCGCCATCTTGAAAAAAGGGGTGCAAATGGTTTTTATGGTTTATCTGACAAACTATTGGTCCCACAAAAAATTTATTCAGACATTTTTGAATAAAAATAGAATTTTCTACATCTTTGGTTCGGTAACTTTTAGTCATAGAACCAAAAATAACAAAGCTATAAACGAAAATTGATGAACATTTTGTAAACAATTTTGAATTGGTCCTTATAACTTTTTTTCTGGTCATTTTACAAAAAAATGACTTCAGATCATTTTTATAGAGGGGTTTTCATGGAATAATTTTTATAACAAACTTTTTCAATTTTATACATTAATTAAAATTTTACAGCGCTGCGAAACTAATACAATTTTCTAGTATTCCTAATCAGAAATTTCTTGGTAGAAGAACAAGGCTAATTTCATTGTACTTCTCAAAACTTCATTCTCAGAGGTGGGTTTCACTGTCGACCAAGCACAATCCGATGCAGACACTCTCATTATTCATTCTGCTTTTGCCGCATTCCAATCGTTTGAGTTACTATTGTAGCTGAAGATATCCACATACTTGTGTTGCTCACAGCTTTTGGAGCAAAGAGATCAAATATATATTTTTTGAAACCGTCAAAAAGACGTATAGCCGAACAATTGTATTCTCCGTCAAGTTTATGCACGAACACGTCATTGTGGATAATTTGCAGCACCATAATGCACATATCAAAATTAATTGAAGAAAATGATTTTGAAGATGAACCGCCGACAATGACGCCATTTTCTTCTCTGGTTTTCCCTCAACTATTTGATATTGAAAATCAACAAAATCATGATCTGCAAAAAAACCAAGGAAGTAATAATGTCATGTCATTTAGATTTTAGAACATTAGGAAGTTACGTTAAATCATTAATATTTATGTACTTACAGTTTAATACTGGAGCGCTATAAAATCTTAATGAATGAGTAAAATTGAAAGTTTGTAATGAAGATTATTCCTTGAAAACCCCTCTATTAAAATGCTCTGATGTCGTTTTTTTGTAAAATGACCAGAAAAAGTTATAACGACCAGTTGAAAATTATTTACAAAATGTTCATCAATTTTCGTTTATAATTTTGTTATTTTTGGTTCTACGACTAAAAGTTCAAAAATGTCTGAATAAATTTTTTGTGAGACCAATAGTTTGCCAGATAAACCATAAAAACCATTTGCACCCCTTTTTTCAAGATGGCGGCCGCGGGACAAGGGCTGCAACCCCACAAACTTGGATTTAACTTTAGACTAACCCCCCCTTGATATCTAAAAAATAAAATTGCGTCCTCTGACAAACGCACGCTAAGCCCAAAAAAATGTAACATTTCAATGGACTATTAGCCATATAATATGCAATGCCAAAAGTTGAGTCGAATCGATTCAAAATTCACACTGCCCTTTTCGCATCTCGACCATTTATAAACCGAATTGCAAACTTTTTTATTTATAAAAGTATTTGAATGAAATTTGATACATAGACACTTGGAATAAATGGCACTTTTTCGTAAATAACTAAACAGTGGCCCATACCAAAAAATGTTGTTATACTTAAGTAATCTACATAAAATTCTCCACGAGAAGGGGTCTATACACACTATTTTGCTGGCATCAATATTTAAAAAATTATTTAAGGGGGGAAAATTAATTATAATCAATTCTACCCATAATGTTGCATTAATAAGTCTAAAAGAAAGACACAAGCCACATGAAAAGAGAGCCTGTTTTTTAAAGTGGAGAACAGCACCTATTTCCGGCTATCATGGCAATGGAGATTCACAAATGGATCTGCCGCAATCCTCAGTACTTTTAGTATGTTGTTTACAATACCTTCACCTATACCAAAATTCACATTTCTACAAATTATTTCGTCTATGATTCCTTTGTTGAGTGGACTATAAAGCACCTTTAAAGCCCGCTTGACATGGAGCAATAAAAATTGCAATTGCATGCAAGTTGCAAGAAAAATTGCGAAAGGCATGCGCAGTTCAAAGCCAGCTGATCAATTGCTGCAAGAGACTTGCATGCAATTTTTATAGGACCGGTGCTATGTTTCTTGCATGAATCGTGCAATTCTAGGGATAAATCAAGTTGTTTTTGTGGCACCAACCTAGTAAAATACAGCGGCGGCAACTGTGATGCTGAGAGACGCACTCATTACTTGTTTTTACTAATCTTATTTATTCTTGTAATTTTCATGTTTCTTCAAGCAATCAGAATTTAATTTTCATTTGAGGTTAACAACTTTGTTGACAAATCCATATGTTTCTTCTGTTGGCAGACATGTGGCAATTGAAATAGAATTGGACCATGTCAAATACCATGCAATGCTTATTGCATGCAAGGATTTGACCTTGCAATTTCTTTCTGCAAGTTCTTGCGCGTAGTATTGCTCCATGTCAAGCGGCCTTAAGCTTTTTATAAAACAAGATTGAAGTATAACATAGTGTATTCTTTACACTATGGAAAGTGTCAGTTCTATTCATTAATACAGTTTATGCTGTTATCCTATTAATAATGTAATTACACTATTCTTAAGTTAATTTGAAACAAATAAAATACAAAAAGTTTGTTCACTTTAATTCAATCATAAACAGAAAAGTACTGTTTAAACGTAACACTAAATGACACATAAAATATGCTTATATTAAAACTTATAACTAATCATCGAGCTTCATTTTTTTAGCTTGTGGATGTGGACTTGGAAACTCACGGCTATTCCTATTGTTAAAATTTCCTCTGCCACGGAAACCATCGTGCCCCCTAAATCCTCCACGGCCCTGCCCACGTCCACCACCTCGCCCACGTCCGCCACGATTGTCGTTAAACCTACCACGAAAACCTCCCCTGTTGCCGCCTCTAAAATTCCCCCTGAAACCCCCACCTCCTCCCTCGCCCCGTCCACGCCCGCCACCTCTATTGAAACCTCCTCTGCCTCTAAATCCTCCCCTCCCCCTTTTAAAATCGAAGTCGGCTTCATGTTTAGGTCCCGAATTCATCTGGAAAAAAATTACCGAGTAGAAATGCAGGTGGTACAATTTATTAATGAATTACCATGTGTTTAGCCGGTTGTTCGTCTGGTTTGTCATCAGAATCTTCTTCCTCTTCGTCTGAATTGTCCCCTTCTGCATTTAATGTGTCTGCTTTCGCATTTAAACTATCATCTTTGGCATCTGCCTCGTCACTCTCATCATCTGAATCGTCACTTTCCTCTCCCAAATCTGAGTCTAACTCATCAGCATCATCATTTTGTTCTTGACCTTGACCGTTATCTTGTGTATTAACATCGGCATCTTCATCATCAGAATCGTCATCTTCCTCTTCGCTTTCATCATCATCAGGCTCGGTTATTGACTGTGAACTTGTGTTTGCTTTTTTATCCGGAATGATAGGTGAACTGACAACAGCATGTGCTTTGTCATCACTGATGTTATTCGACTGACGTTTAGCATTAGCTTTTGAGAGGTTTGATGTGAAACTATTCTGCTGTGCTTTCTGTACGTTCTCATCACTATCGTCATCAACTGCGTTCAGTTTGAGTTTCTTAGAAAGGGGATTAGTCTTAACGAAGTGGTTAAATATAACTTGAATTTCCGGTGAACCCTTTGAAAGTGTGAGCTGGAATTTTAAAAGGGAATCCGCACGTGAATTGATGTTTAGTTTGGAAAGCATTTCGAACTTACCGCATTTGTTTTTTTTCTAAACTCCTTCGCCAATTTTCCATCTACTTTTTGTAAGTAATTTAAAACTACGGAGGAAATGATAACATCCACCGTGCCCATGTTAGAAGTCATTATCAATCAACGAACACACGAGGACGGAAAACACAAAATGAGGGTATGTAAATCGTGACGCGAATAGAGGTTAAGTTTGTAAACCACATGTGGTAGAGATGCTATATACATGGTCGGGCATTTCATCATGTCGTGACCGTTTTAGAGCTAACTTCATATAACTAACTAGGTATACTTGGATGTAATTAAAGTATATGTACTTGCAAAAATGGATTTATGGATCCATTTGGGGGTAGATAGGTACTATCTATAAATAATTGATACCTACTATCTTGTTTTCCCAAATTATATGTAAATTGAAGTTTATATAAATAATTTAGAGAGAGACAACATTGCATCTATTATTTTCCTGTAGAGATTTCATACAAAACACAACAATAAACTGAAAATATTGAATGAAAAGCGTTATGAAGGAACGGTGGAACCACGGTCGTATACACAGGTCTGGAAACTCGAGCCTGTTTCCTATGGAGAAATAAGTCTAGGAATGCTATCTGGCAACTGTCATGGCTGACTCTGACTATATCTCTGGGAGCACTGCATAACGGTTACTTCCGGTTATTTTAAGGATCACTTCCGGCCATGTTTATTATAAATTTTACCTAATAACGCTTTTTTGTTTGAAACATTTTTCGATAACAAACGTCCACAAACGGAACGGTACTGGAATATTTGATTATATACTACTAATCAGACTGGAATAATTGTGGCCATTTTGGATGACGTCATACTGACGGGGGTAGAGAATGTCAACACAAACTTTTTTGCTTCCTATACACCCAAGCCACATTAGGCCAATGGACTACTCTACAAAGAATTTTCTCTATACGCATACTTGCACACAGAAATGTTGTGAGCTTCAAGGACTATGGCCGTTTGCACCGACAAATTTAAGTGGAGCTTAGCTTAAGCGTAGCTTAAAATCCATGGCAACGATTATTGAGACATGCCATGGATTTTAAGCTAAGCTCCACTTAAATTTGTCGGTGCAAACGGCCATAAGACAAGGAATTCAGACATCCAGTTAAGGCTGGTTTATAATTGGCCTAACCGTATTCTATAACCGTAACTGTAAAAATTCAAACATGACAAATCAATGTATCTGTTCCCAATGCTAGGGAATAATCTCTTAACTTATTCCATAACCGTAAAATATGGTGATATTTTATAAATTAGGGAATAAAGAATACAGACAGCCAATAGGAACGCTTCCTGATCACGTGTGTGCTGTCGCAAAGCAACGCTAACTTCGTTTCAAAACTAAATTATCATAACCCAACTTTAACTTTCCGATCCCAACATGATAAACATGAAAGAGGCTACTGCTATATCTTATTATCTTCCTCCAATACATCCATGTTCGACGATTTTATTTAACAACTTAATGAATAAATAGGTAGAATTTCAACAATTGTATACAAAAACCAAAAACTTCACTTTGACATGGTTATTTTTTGGAGAGCCAATAGTGAGAATGAAATCCCCCAGAATCGTTCGCAATTTTTAGGTTGATTATGAACCGAGCATGCCAGTTTTACGGATTAAAGATTGTAGATTAAAGTTACAGATTACGGTTAGGCCAATTATAAACCAGCCTTTACTCTATTTACATCCGTGTTAGGGGAAGAGGCTTCAATCAACTAATACACACATAATTTGATACACCTTGTATATTAAACGATAATGTAGTCAACTGTTTTATAAGTTTTTGCTTTTGCGCCATAAAAATCTTCTTTCTTGTAAACATGGCGAACAACACAGAGGTGCTAGCTTCAGCTATAGTGTATGATTTCTTATTAAAAGTAGATAAAAACATAGCAAATAATTTTAAAAAGAAAACAGCAACGGTAAGAATGTAAATGGAATTAACATTTCAGTTATAACACTTTATTGGTCATGTTTGTTTAAGGATTGTGCACTTGCAAAAAGCACGTGGTTGCCACACACCACGATTATTACTTCCCTAAAATTTGAATTTGTGCTTTGTTACAGTCAGTGAAAGGCTCCCCGTTGAATTATATCGTCAACCACTTTGTAAAAACTAGTAAAAGTGCAGAATTAAATCAAATTAAATCGACTTTAAAACTAAATTCATCTGAGTCGGATGATAGCAGCGAAGAAGAAGATCCTAAAACTGCATTAGTCAATGGTAAAGTTGGTAAGCCCACAGTTGCTAAAAAAGATAGTAGTTCAGAAGAGTCCAGCTCGGAAGAGGAGGAGACCGTCAAGGTTCCACCAAAACCGGCAGCGACAGCTAAACCTCCAGTAGCAAAGAAACCAGCAAGTAGTAGCTCAGAGGAATCTTCGGAAGAAGAAGACAATGCACCTCAGGTTAAGAAACCTACACAAGTTGCGAACAAACAAGCAGTTGCGAAACAAAATCAGGCAGTAGCGAAACCAGTTGCAAAAAAAGATGAGAGTAGTTCTGACGAGTCGTCTTCAGAAGAAGATGAGCCTCCTAAAAAAATTGCACAACCTTCTAAACCACAGCCGGCAAAAGCACCTACAACACACCAAAAAAAAGAGGAAATGAGTAGCTCCGAGGAAGAATCATCCGAGGAGGAGGCTCCTAGTCCAGCCAAAACTGCCGTTAAGCCGCAACAACCACTTAAACCAGTCCCGGTTCCCAAAGAGAGCAGTTCAGAGGAGTCCTCATCTGAGGAAGACGAACCGGCCAAGAAACCACAGGCTGTAAAGCCCGTAGCAAAAGTCACCCCTCAGAAGACTGCTGAAAGCAGTTCCGAGGAAGAATCCTCTTCAGAGGAGGAAACAAATGTAAAAGTAAACGGAAAGCCGCCCGTTGCTAAACGACCTGTAAATAGTAAACCGGCAGAAGAAAGTAGTTCAGAGGAGTCCGATTCTGAACCGACAAAAACTGTCGTGCAACCCAAGAAACCTGTAACGCAACCGCCCGCAGTATCTAAGAAGAAGGAGGAGAGTAGTTCGGAGGAGGAGTCAAGCGAGGATGAAAAGCCACCCGCCAAAGTGCCGCCGAAACCGGTGCAGTTTGTTAAAGCAGCTAAAAAGGAGAGTTCGTCGGAGGAGAGTAGTTCTGAAGAAGAAGCGCCGGCTGTAAAAGCTCCTGCAGTTGCTGCAAAAAAGGTTTGTATACGTACATATCGAATGTAACTGTCTAAAATGTGTTCAGATTTAAAATGAATTGTTTAAACACGGTTTAATATTCAATAAAATGTGCAGGCTGCCGCAAATGCAGACTCATCGTCCGATAGTTCCGATGATGAAGAAGAAGAGGGTCCTGCAAGTAAACCGGTACCGAAGAAACGCGAAGCAGAGGCTGATGCAAACGAAAATTCATTTGCAAAGAAACCGAAATTCAACAACTTTAACAAGAACAATAGTTTTTCAGGAAATGGAAAGGTATCCCTTTTTTTTGTGTTTTTTAATGTTCAATTCTTTTTTTTGTGATGCATTTGTTAATGCTAGGTACTGTAGACCCTTGTTTTTAAAACCTTTTCAATTTAATTGAAACATACCATTTGCCCATCACAGATTTTGTAAATTAACGAACAAAAAACATTAGCAAATGCCCACTAGATCACTATTGGTTTGTGATTTTGTTTTTGTTTTCAAATAGTCCAATACACCTTTCCGTCGTATAAATGATGAAGCGGTACGCATCGATCCAAGACTACAAAATAATTCATTCGAAGCCAAGGTAACGTGCGATCTCATTGCGGTCAGTTTGATAGGCATGTATGTTTGCGTCATTCTCGTTTAAATTGAATCAGTGAGTTCGCACGTTTTCCTTAATATGCCTCTACGAACATACCTGCCTGTTTTACTGACATGTTTTTTCTCTTTTTTTTCATGGTTTGTTTCATCGTCTTGCAAAATGCCATTTCTCTTATTAAAATTTAGTCTGACGGTGATACTGACATGAGCTCGAATCGGTTCGGGAATAGAGGCGGCGGTTGGGGAGGGGGTAATTATAGAGGTGGACGAGGAGGCGGCGGTTTTCAAGGAGGGCGGGGCGGGCGCGATGGTGGATTTAGAGGTGGTTTCAGGGGGGGTCGCGGAGGTGGCGGTTTTAGAGGAGGACGCGACGACGAAGGCGGACGGGGAGGGCGCGGTGGTTTTAGGGGCCGAGGTGGTGGTGGATTTAGGGGAGGGCAAGACGGTTTCAGAAAATCATTCGGTGGTAACAATGATGGTGGCAATTTTAATAAGAGAAACAGTTTTGCTGACACGTCACCGACGAACAAGAAAATCAAGTTTGACGATTAATAATTGTGCATTGTAAGTATGACGTCGATCATCCATTATTCTGCCATCTTGAGCAAACAGGTCGTTTTTTATTTTCATTAGCTTTGGAGTTTGAACCTTCCTTTTCTCAGATGTCAATCTTTCTAAAGAAATGTGGGTGACTACCTCCAAAAATCCATTCAAACAAATAAAAAAAAGTAAATACATCTTTTTGCTTAGGATGACCATGTAATGTTAAGTAGCAAAGATATTGATCTCAGTTTTATTACAGAAAAATGCCCGAGGCTCTTGGGGAGAAAGAGCAAATTATGATTTAAAGAACACCCGTGGAAAAATGTTTAAACATGAGAAAACTAAAAAGAAACGTGGTTCGTATCGCGGTGGTACAATAGACTTGGGCGTGAATTCTATAAAATTTGACTAAAATGTGTGCATAATTCGGCTGCGTTATCGATATTAGTTTTTCTATATAATTTTTAGTATTAGAGTTATAATGTAATATTACATTAAGTTGTGCTATAGACTGGTTAAGTTTTCTACGACGTAAAGTTTTAATATGTTTTATGTAAGTGGCACCTTACAATGTTCGTCAACTTTAAGTAAAAGTATTTATATTCGTAATTTCTTTTTTTTCCATGTGACTGGTGGTCTTGAAAGAACGCTGTGCAAATATATGGTGGACAAATGAGCTTGAGTGACGCAAGGAATGTATAAGTTCATCCCCTCATCTGGAATAGGAACAACATCAACCTTATTTTTGTTTTCTCTTACTGTCTTAAGAGTGCATTTGTCAACTGACTAGTCATAGGCATTATATTACACTTACTTGCACAACCTATCATGTCACACTAAAAATTAACACCCCTTTCTGAAAATATTTTAAAGTGCACTTGTCACATCCACTCAACATTGCCACAAACAGCATAATTGATTACAGTATGCACTCAAATATAAGTATCACTATCCCTTTGCCGGTCAAATTTACGCATTTTTTGCCTAAACTCTTAGAACAGTCTTCTGGATTCAACACCAAGCAATGGTCTTAAGAATCATCAACTTCATATCTACACAGATTTTTTAAGGTAGGTTAAACTTATTTTTAGAAGACATACTGACATAGAATTTTCTTTTTAACTGTTTACTGGCAAAACTATAGAAAAATGCATGAGTATAGGTGAAAGTTGTATTGCACCACAGTTCGTATCGTATGACACCTCTAAACAAAATTGAACAACAAACATTCAACGACGACAACACAACAAAAAAACACTAAATGTAGCTTTTGGAATTTAGTGTGTTGCGTTTTAGCTAAATAGCTACGAACTGTTTCAGTGATGCCCAAGTGTTTAAATGGTCATGGGCCTACTACGTTTTGGGTTTTTTATACGACAAGGTGGGTGCAGTATTGGAGGTTGTGGAGTGGAAAGTGTGAGGAGTAAAAGAATCGGCCCAGCAGTTCTGGGTGATGGTTTTACTCTAGCGCATTCAGATGTTGAAGAGGACAGTTGTCTAAAATACTTGTGGTGAGTGTTTTTGCGGGCCATAGTAGATAGTAGTTCTAAATGAAGCGTTATTTCGATGGGCTTAGGTGCTCATGATCCTTTTTTTCATGTTTATTTCTTTAACTTTAAATAAAATGAAAAAATCTAGTAGTTTAGATAATTATATAGGGTGAGTTTTTTCCAATGTTTAGTATGGGGATCTCGTAAACCTTAAGAGATACAAAGCCGAGATCTCCATACTAAACATCGGGAAAAACTCACCCTGTATATCATTTTAGCAGTATTATTGATAAAGAAATTAGCTTGAAGATATTAAAACCTTTAAGACATAATAATAATAATAATGTCTTTATTAGATGTTGATCTAAAGGGCGAAGTTCACCTAGGGGCAACATCGCCACCAGGTGTGTCTTTAATGCTTGTCCAATGCAAGGTATATTTCCGAACTGTGTCAATCACACAAGGGTAGTGCCTTTACATAAAAAAGGAAATACAAGTAACCCTGGAAATTATCGTCCAATTTCAAATGTATCCGTTGTAGGCAAAGTAAAAGATAGCTAGGTTATAGAAATTTTTAGAGAAACAAGCCAATATGGTTTTAGGGAGACCATACATGCCGTTACTAAAGTTGTTGAATATGTGGTTGATGGGCTTGAGAAAGGCGGGCATCACGATGTGTGATTTAAGTAAGGCATTTGCTTGTACATCGCACAACATATTGATAAATAATCTCCAAAAATACGGGATCAGAGATGTGCCTTTAAAATTAATAAAATCTTCCCTAAGTAATAGAAAACGCATCACCTTTTGGACCAGTGGCCCATGGTGTACCACAAGGATCTGTTGTGGGACCACTGGTATATACATAAACGACTTTCCTAATATCCTGAAACCCAGTAATAGTGTTCTATGTATGCAGATGATGCAACTTTGATCTCAAATGCTATCACTTGTACAGTTTTAGAAAATAAAATGTCATTCTTACAAGAAATAGGTCTGACAGTTGGTTTATAGCTAAAATTAAATAGTAGCAAAATCGAGAGCAAAATCAAAAGTCAGAATGTAACTAGTCGTAACACCACACTTAACAACAATTTAAATTAGAAAGGACATATTGATGGCTTAGTAGGAAAGCTGGCCTCCGTTCTTTTTGTCATTAGAGTATTTGTCCTACCTTCCTGGCGTTAGTCCCGCATAATTGCAGAGTGCGCTCTTCTACATAGCCCTCTCCATTCGGTTCGGTTCATTGCATCTTCGGGTGCGGCGCCAACTGTCCTATCCTCGCCACGTCGAACCATCGTTTCCGTGGTCTACCGCGGGGGCGTTGACCAGGTGGGTTGAGGCGTATCGCTGTGTTGGCACCGGAGTGGTCGTCACTGCGCATGACGTGGCCGCACCCCACGCATCTTCTCATCAATTCGCGCCACTACCGAGCGTGTTGATGACGCGGTTGAGTTTCGTCAGGTTCAAAATTTTTCGAAGCGTGCGCATTTCGCGCGGCGATTCTGGCGTGAACGTCATAGGGAGATGTCGCCGGCACTGCGGATGGTGGCGCCGAGATACTATGCGATCAAAAATGAGTTGCTGTCGAGTCACCTTTGGAATTTTTGTTTACATGATATGAAAAATGATAGAAGAGTAGGTAGGTACTTGCCAGCAATCACGAGGGACGTGTTCTGGTTTTAGTTCCGGTTTTTTCGCTTTTTGTTTACTAAAAATTATAGATATTTCTGTCAGCATCTATAATCTCTGAATGTGTTTTGGATGTAGGTATATGCCTTAGAGAGAAAAACTGAAAAATGGCTGATTCCTTCAATTTGCTGTAACTTCGAAGCTGAACAAAATCGCTTTAGCATGATTCAAGATTCAGGCACTTTTTAATAAAAAAAAGAGCACTGACTTATCTTGAATGGTTTAAGAGATATGTATTTTTGAATAGATCCTTGTATCTCCAATTAGAGAAAAATTGATTTATGTCAAAAACTATGACAGATAGGTACACAACTCTTAAATGCGTCAAATTCACCATTGAAATAAAAGACTAAATTCACAATAAAAAGGCGCATTTAGAAAAAGATGTTTCCAAGTTAAAAAAAACCAAGATGGCGTAATTTCCGGTAGTTACGCATATATAAGAGATAGACCGGGAGATGATGACACTTTTTGTAGTGTGATTTGCTACAAGTATGGCGACCATTCAAAGGTTTAATTGAGTACTCCTCAAAACCAAAATGATGCTAACTCTCTGGGAGTGGGGCCGTTATTGCGTGACGATTGTTTAAACATGGAAAATTTAATGATTTTGGACAATTTGCTACACAAAATTCTTTGGATTTTCTGATAGTCGGTGACAAAACAAATGACGGAAACGAAATGACTTACTTTTCCGGTGGGCCTTATAGCCCGCCATACTCATTTGAACGTGTCGATTGATCGTTTTTTTTTGGGTGATTTGCTACAAGCTCATTTTTTTATGGGCATCAAGTCCTCCATCAGTCATTCACGAAAATCAACCTGCCATACCGCAGCGACAGGCCCGCATACCCGCCATACCGGCACAAAGATTTCATTTTTGTTAATAATTTTGGGTGATTTGCTACAGAATGGCATTTGGATTTTCCGAAAGATCATCCTCCACTTTTATCCATGATATATGTGCCATACTCGTCATGAAGGCTTAAGATGGCGCCATACTCGAAAATCTGTTTTCCAAAACATCTTTGTGCTATAACTGGGACAAGCAAGGTAGGTACCTTGAAAACGATCTTCTCGCGAACTTCAGAAAAATGATTTTATTATTAAAAATTGGTAACACAATCCATTCAAAAGAATAATTATTCTAAATTCATTAACTTATCCCGACAAGGTATAATATCGTACTCGCGATTAACAATTACTCGTCATCGGTATCTTCTGTTTCCTTCCCATTACCCTCGTCACTACTCAAATCGATTTTATTTTCATTGTAACAACAGGTGCAAAATTTGGTTTTGCACATCAGCTATAGCCATACCCAGGAGCTCGTTTGCTATATTTGTTTAAACGTTTATTAATATAATAATTATTATTCGTGTTACTTTAATTTGCATAATGTGTAAATTTTCATCGGTTCGTCATTCTAAATGAAAATTTTATCAAAATTGATCAAAGTACACTGGGTGTTCAGATACTTATGGCGGGTAGTATAAACTTGACGGAAGTTGCGATCCATTGAATGCAATTCAGAACACAACGACCCAAACCGGGACCTCTACAACTTGACTAAGAGGTTCGAGTGGGGCGGAGAATATTAAGCGATATAACATCTCGTGACAAAACAAGATTGGCCTCGGATTCATGTTTGAAACTTGATATTTACTTTTATTACCCCTCAAACTGTCACGAAAAATTGGTGCCATACTGTAGCAAATTGTCCAAATTTTCCGAAAATTCTTACATTTTTGAAAAAATATTATACATAATTGGCCCATGCCACAGGTATGGTGTATCGAAATTTCTATTTCTGACTATAAAAATAACTGGTGGAAAAATTTATAGGGTGTAGCAAATCGCTCAAAATTATTAACAAAATTGACATCTTTGTGCCGGTATGGCGGTTATGCGGGCCCGTCGCTGCGGTATGGCAGGTTGATTTTCGTGATTTACTGATTGAGGACTTGATGCTCATACAAAAATGAGCTTGTAGCAAATCACCCAAAAAAAAACAAACAATCGACAAGTTCCAATGAATATGGCGGGCTATAAGCACAGATCTAGATCTGTGCTATAAGGCCCACCGGAAAAGTATGGCATTTCGTTTCCGTCATTTGTTTTGTCACCGACTACCAGAAAATTCAAAGAATTTTGTGTAGCAAATTGTCCAAAATCATTAAATTTTCCAACATGTTTAAAAAATCGTCACGCAATAACGGCCCACTCCCAGAGCACCATTTTCGTTTTGAGGAATTAAACCTTTGAATGGTCGCCATTCTTGTAGCAAATCACAGCACAAAAAGTTTCACCATCTCCCGGTCTAAGAAGTATATGCAGTTACAGAAGCGGCGCCATCTTGAAATTATTTTATTTCAATTCGCAATGCTCGATTATACCTGTGAAGCAAGTTTCAAGTGTCTACTTCAACTGCAAGTTTAAACATTTAATGAACGGCCTAATAATTTTTCCTGTAGAAATTAATCAAAGCAACGCATCAAAGTGTAAAATTGTACTACAAACTTTCTCTTTTGGGCAGGTTTGAGCAAAATGTAAACTTTCGAGTGCAAGCGCAGCACACCAATCCAAATACAAAAAACCCCATATGGGATCAATTGGAAAAAGATGTAAAATTTCATGCAAAAATGGATGTAATAAAGAACAATGGAAAAATACAAAAATTTAAAACAAATAAAATACTCTTAAAAAATACAAAAATTTAAAACAAATAAAATACTCTTAAATTAGATTGGGCTCGATGAAGAACGTGAGAGACGATAGGAACCCATATGAGCTGTGGCATTATCGAGCTCCGTTTCCAATTCTCGACCATCATTCTCCTGTATCATCTTCGCAAGATCTTCATGGTCGTTACCAAATGCAACCTGTGTCAGTGTCTGTCCTTGGCTGTTGTGAGCATTAGTCACAGCTAAAAATGCATCCAGGTTTTCTTCTCTAACCATTTCTAATTCTTTAATGATTGCGCAGTTACCATCTTTCGCTTTGTCAAATAATTGACCAATCCGCTGTAAGAGATTGACAATTTCGATATTGTTGGCGGTTTGAGCACAGTCTTGTGGTGTGCTACCGTCTTCACCACTGACGGCGTCAAACATTGCACCGTGTTTTAGTAGAGAGAACACAATTTCCAGATTATTAAACTTCGCAGCAAAGTGGAGAGGACAGACCTTGTCCTTGTTGCTGAAGTTTACGTTGGCACCATTCGTTAGCAATAGGTTAACAATGGTGGTGTAGCCTTTCCATGATGCGTAGATTAATGGGGTTTGGAAATGAACACTTCTAATATTAACTAATGCTCCTTGTTTAAGACTATTTTCAACTTCTAAGTGATTGTTCTCCATTGTAGCAGTGAATAACTTTTCAGTCAATCTAAATAATTTAATTAATCTTGAATTACGACTTTTCTTAGCAAGCTGTGATGGCAAAACATGTGGAGCTGTTTGAGCCTCTGCATCAAAATATGCTCCACTCATAAGAAGAAATTTAACCATTTCCAAATTACCATGTTGTGCACCTAAGTGTAAAGGTGTATAATTGCCACGCATTGTTGCGTTAACCACTGCTCCATTCCTAATTAGAGTTTTAACTACCTGAGGATGGTTATAGATAGCTGCAAGATGGAGGGGTGTGTATTTTCTAATATTTTCAACTAAACTGGGGTTGGCACCATATTTTAATAACATCGTAACAACTGAATCATTACCTGTTTCAGCTGCCAAATGCAAAGGTGTCCAATTTTCCTCATCTAAAGTATTAGCATTTGCTCCACTTTCCAACAAACAGCTTACTATTCCTAAATGACCCTCTGCTACTGCGATGTGAAGAGGTGTTCCGCCTTCAGTTATTCTGACATGAATGTCTGCATTATTTTTTACCAGTAGCTCAACTACCTGTAAATGACCCACCAGACACACAGTGTGTAAAGGTGCAACATTATTGTGGTCTTTAGGATTAACGTCTATTCCATTTGCAAGCAGTAGACACTTAGTGACTTCAAGATAATTCCGTTCAGTTGCCATGTGCAAAGGTGTAACATTTTCAAAATCCTTGGCATTAACGTTACATTTCGCTTCGAGTAAAGCCTTTACTACCTCGACAAAGCCACCTCGACAGGCAAAATGCAAAGATGTAATTTTATGTTGTGTTATTGCATCACAATTTGCTCCTGCTTTCAGCAGTACCTTAACAATATCGGATCTACCAAGTTTTGCTCCTAAATGTAAAGCTGTAACGTTGAAGTCAACTGTATGATCTGAATATCTAGTTATAATCAAAGATAAGATGGTGCAACCCGCATTAATATCAGATCCATGAGAAATAAGAGTCTTGATTACCTCAAGATTACCACTTTGTACTGCATGATGTAAAGGTCTTGTTCGAGCTCTACTCGCAGCGTTAACGTCTGATCCATTTTTTACTAGCACATTTATTGTGTCTAGATGACCACCCCCTGCTGCGAGATGTAAAGGTGTGTAAAGATCATCTGATTTCGTGTTGAGATCGGCTCCATGTGCAATTAAAGTATTGACAATATCCAGGTGGCCCTCTTGACAAGCATAACTTAGAGGCATGAAGCCTTTTTGAACTTTATGTTTTAGGTCAGCTCCACGAGCAATAAGAAAATTGACCATCTCTAAGCGATTGTTTTTAATTGCAAAATACAGTGGTGTATACCGATAGTATTTGATCTCGCAGTTGACAGATAAACCTTCTGCTAACGAGCTCCTTGCTAAAGACAGATCGCCAACACTTGCTGCCACATGTAATCCTGTAATACTAGCGCGTATTTCAGCTTCTTGTTCCATACTTAAATATTCTTGGGATTGGGTGTAGGGAAATGGTATGAGACTTTGACTATGAATGTTGCCCATATCTAAAATGGTACACGTGTGAATATTCCTAAAGAATGTGATTTTTACACGTACTGAGCAGTTCTGCTTGAAAAAGATATATAAAAATTGTAACTATTGTTTGCTGCGTAATAGATTACGCTGTAGACACAAACTTTGATTATATCTTTGTTAAAAACAATGATTATATACCGTTAACCGTAGGATAATGCGCTGATTAATCAATTAATGCGGTGCAAAGTGCAACACCTCAAAAAAACTTTGAACATACCATGGTATGAACACAGTAAACGGAATCAGTATAGACACTCCCACAACTGTCTCTATGGACTCTGGTATATGTCATGCCACATTGTCCAGTGGTACCTCACTTTGTCAAGAGGGCGTTGTAAGGTTGTCAGCATTTTGACTTAGCTAGGGCTCTATGCACGGGCACAAGTACCTACCTAAGATTCTACCTGACTTCATAACAAGTAATTTAGATACCTATACCTACACGCAAGATCGAAAAAAAGGTAAAGTATCTAAACATTGTTATATAAAGTCATCAGTGTGTAGTTTCCAACTTTTAATTATTTTTTGGTAGGTATGCTGTACATTGTCGTATTCGTAATAAAAATGCTACTCAATACAGTATCTTTTTTACGGGTCATAAAAAATGAAGTTGATGATTTCTCTGAAACGAAACGTTGTATTAAAAATCTCTCAAGGCTGTCTTGTAGAGTTCCGAAAGTGGCAATGAGAAAGGTTTTTTTTAGTTTTCTACGTATGCTCAAATAACATAAGAAGAAAATAAAAACAAAATCGGAGAATGTTGGTTTTTCTGACATATCTTCGAAAGTAATCGGAATTTTCGGGTACATACATACCAGCATGATAATTGTTTAATTGCCCAACTTTTTTGACCATCATCGTATCTTTTATGGTTTCCGAGATCCCAATGATAGACATCCTTATCTTGAATATAGGGTATACAGAGCTGGGCAGTATTCGATTTTGTAAATACTTTTTAGTATTCAAATCCTTTAAAGTATTCAAATACTTTGTAATTAAATACTTTTATGGAAGCAGTATTTGTATTTGTAACTCAAATACTTTCACAAATATTTAGTATTCGAATACTTCGCAAAGTATTTGGATACTTCGTAAAGTATTCGACTACTCGCAAGGTATTTGAATACTTTGAGAAGTATTCGAATACTTCGCATAGTATTTGAATTGAACCGACCAAAAATCGACTCCAAAATTTCTCGGGAAAACACTTTTTCTTATTAATTTTGGTGCGTAGAATCCAAAACAATTCGTACTTTTTCGATTAGACTTCTCAATCAAAAGTTATAGACTAGAAACCAATTTCGCAAGAAAATTCAAAGGGCTGTAACTTTTGAACTAGTAGCCCAATCTTGGAACTGTTTGAAATTATGGATTCTACAGGCCACATTCTATAAGAAAATTTTTTTTCCGGGTCGTTCTAAGACAATTTTTTTTTTCGGGGCTCAAAAAAAGGCAGTGTATAACCTTCCCTTTTTACCAAAAATCGACTGCACCAAAATTTCTCGGGAAAACACTTTTTCTTATTAATTTTGGTGCGTAGAATCCCAAACAATTCGTACTTTTTCGATCAGACTTCTCAATCAAAAGTTATAGACTAGAAACCAATTTCGAAAGAAAATTCAAAGGGCTGTGACTTTTGAACTAGTAGCCCAATCTGGGAACTGTTTGAAATTATGGATTCTACAGGCCCCATTCTATAAGAAAATTTTTTTCCGAGTCGATCTGAGACAATTTTTTTTCGGGCCTCAAAAAAAGACAGTGTATAACCTTCCTTTTTTACCAAAAAACGACTGCATCAAAATTTCTCGGGAAAACACTTTTTCCTATTAATTTTGGTGCGTAATATCCAAAACAATTCGTACTTTTTCGATCAGGCTTCTCAATCAAAAGTTATAGACTAGAAACCAATTTCGAAAGAAAATTCAAAGGGCTGTAACTTTTGAACTAGTAGCCCAATCTTGGGACTGTTTGAAATTATGGACTCTACAGGCCACATTCTATAAGAAATTTTTTTCCGGGTCGATCTGAGACAATTTTTTTTTCGGGCCTCAAAAAAAGGCAGTGTATAACCTTCCTTTTTTACCAAAAATCGACTACACCAAAATTTCTCGGGAAAACACTTTTTCTTATTAATTTTGGTGCGTAGAATCCAAAACAATTCGTACTTTTTCGATCAGACTTCTCAATCAAAAGTTATAGACTAGAAACCAATTTCGAAAAAAAATTCAAAGGGCTGTAACTTTTGAACTAGTAGCCCAATCTTGGAACTGTTTGAAATTATGGATTCTACAGGCCACATTCTATAAGAAAAATTTTTTCCGGGTCGATCTGAGACAATTTTTTTTTGGGGCCTCAAAAAAAGGCAGTGTATAACCTTCCTTTTTTACCAAAAATCGACTGCACCAAAATTTCTCGGGAAAACACTTTTTCTTATTAATTTTGGTGCGTAGAATCCAAAACAATTCGTACTTTTTCGATCAGACTTCTCAATCAAAAGTTATAGACTAGAAACCAATTTCGAAAAAAAATTCAAAGGGCTGAAACTTTTGAACTAGTAGCCCAATCTTGGAACTGTTTGAAATTATTGATTCTACAGGCCACATTCTATAAGAAAATTTTTTCCGGATCGATCTGAGTCAATTTTTTTTTCGGGTCTCAAAAAAGGCAGTGTATAACCTTCCTTTTTTACCAAAAATCGACTGCACCAAAATTTCTCGGGAAAACACTTTTTCTTATTAATTTTGGTGCGTAGAATCCAAAACAATTCGTACTTTTTCGATCAGACTTCTCAATCAAAAGTTATAGACTAGAAACCAATTTCGAAAGAAAATTCAAAGGGCTGTAACTTTTGAACTAGTAGCCGAATCTTGGAACTGTTTGAAATTATGGATTCTACAGGCCACATTCTATAAGAAAATTTTTTTCCGGGTCGATCTGAGACAATTTTTTTTTCAGGCCTCAAAAAAAGGCAGTGTACAACCTTTCTTTTTTACCAAAAATCGACTGCACCAAAATTTGTGTAAAGTATTTACTATTCAAATACTTTTTGAAAGTATTCTGCCCAGCTCTGAGGGTATATAACTCAAAGTATATAGCCCAACTGCATTTCAAAACGAACAACTAACTCGCAATCTAAATCTAGGGGTGTTCAAGCATTATCCGGAAACTAATTGATTAGGGGGTACAAATAGGTACACAACATTTTTTGGTCAACAGATTAATACTTTAACCAAAAAGTTCTCACTTTTAATTATTTTAGACACTACAATATTGATTATAGGCGGCATGTTCATTACAAAAAAAAGAAAGCTTGTGCGATGCTATGCTGGATACGATAAAAAGTGCATGTTTCTGACATTTTTTTGTAAAGTTTTACAAGAATCTTTTCTCGTACCATATTTTTTGCGCGCTTTAATAATAATAATAATAGTAATTATTACTATTATTATTTATCATTATTACTAAGTAATAATTATTGATTAGGAAAAATTGGTTCCTACACCATAACCAATAGGTTCAGGGTCAGATAAACCATTCGGTTATATGTTCTTCCTCCTGTACCCCTAGAAACATAAAGTATATATTACTACATGTAGATTCTACGAAATAAAACAATTACCAGAGTTCGATTTTGATTGTAAACAAGCACCCATCTACTAAGTAACTACCTACCAAGAAAAAAGACAAAATCAAACAAAATTATGTTAAATTTCGCTATCTGATTAATAATTTTTTAATTTTCCGTTTAAAGGCATCTTCGGACACTGCCTGTAAAACGGGGGGAATGGGAAAGGAAATGTTTTGCACTTGTCACCAACCTTTTTAAATCCATAAATGATTGGACCACTTGTTTCAATGGTTCAACCTCGTCTGTGTGTACTAAAGTCAGTTCCATCATCAAAGAATTCGGTTTCACATCCTTAGCAAAATGAAAAAAAATGTGAGTAAGAAAGTAGAAGAAGGCCTGCAGATGGGAATATTCATGAAGCTCCATCGTTCCCAATACCTCTAATGTGAAACCTCTGGTCAGTCTGTTCCGGAAGATCTAAGCAAGAGGTTTTCGCTTTCGAGAAGAAAGAAGTTTTTTCCTTGTGGTTCAGTTATTGGTTATTGGACGGTCTTCGGTCACAAATCCTGAAGGATACACTTTCTTCGAGCTTTGGAGTTAACCCTATAGATTCGCTACCTGCTATGTTGTCGGGTCAAATTCCGACCGAAATCTGCCCTATTCTATTCGTAGGATCACTCGCAGCTCAGAACTGAACATTTAGTATTTGGGATGGAAAGCTCAAGGACACGGCTATAGCAAAGTGAGACCTTGAATGATAGCAAATGCCAAGTCCTTTCATACAGATCCAAGATGAGGCAAAACAGAAATGTCGAAGTTCTCCGGGAATGTAGTTGATGACACCTGAAAAATTTACTCTTGTGGGTGCTCCACGTAAGCCGGGCGAACGAAAATAAAAATACGGAACCCAAAGCAATAATATTCCCATTAATTAATATGAGAGCAAAGCCTTACTTTTTTGTTATTTTGGTTGTATAAAATTAGGCCTCGTTCAGAAGAGTTTTTGCCATTTAAAACTGAACATAGGAAATCCCTGTCTACTTCTAAATGAGTATCACCTGTATACCCAGACATTCAGAATCTGTACATGAATTGCTAAGTTATTGGAAAGTAGTAACAAGAAGTTTGAGGTGGTTCATATTTAGTGCAGGATGGAATGTCCTCTTGGATCTTAACAGTAGCCAGGTGTCCAGTGACCTATGCAGATATAGAATCATTTCACTTCCCTTCAAATAGTGGAAAAACAAATCATAAAAACACAACTGCTTCATAAATTGTAGCAGAAGTTTTAAGAATGCAACTGATTTGCATCGTGTTCATGTTGGCAATGTGCATCGGCTGCTGCCTGAGTGTAGCCAACCGTCCCAGGCAGCTTGAACACAGGAGTTTTGAATTCTAGCTCCAATGTTGAGCCTATTTTGGAAATCACATCAGTAATATTCCAATAAAAACGGATATACCAGTTAAGCGTCAGTTGTGCACTAATTCCGAGTGTTTGTAAAATGCAAAATATTTCTATATTTGTTGGATAGATATACAGCAATAATACAGTTAACAAAATAAAAGAACAATTCAAACTTAAAAAATCATAGGTCTACATGCAGTATAAAAATATGAATATCATGAGATACGAACTGAACATTACTCAGCTTGAGTTTCAGGTACCTGTACCAATTCTGGATGGGAACTTGTAACATTTTTATTGCGACTGGCACGTTCGACTTGTATAAGCGTTTTCATTTGACCGTTTCGAGCATTGGTAACAGCTATATATTCCTTAGGGTTGTGGTCTCTAATTGTTTTTAATTTTGTAACAATTGAATTGCCACTTTTAGCTTCTTCAAACAAATGATCGACCAACTGCAAAAGATTGGCAATATCAATATTGCCGGCAACTTGGGCACAGTCCAGCGGTGTATTACGGCCTGTAGTACTAACCACATCGAACATTGCACCGTGCTCGAGTAAAGAGTATACAATTTCAATATGATTATACTTGGCAGCATAATGGATTGGAAAGACATTGTTGTTGTTAGTGAAATTTACATTTGCACGATATTTTAATAGAAGGTCAACGATGTTGACGTATCCTTTCCACGATGCGTAGATCAATGGGGTTTTGAAATGAATGCTTCTACTATTTACGAATGCTCCACGTTTAAGGCAAGTTTCCACTGCTAAGTGATCGTTTTCTTTCGTAGCATTGAATAGCTGTTCAGATAGTCGGAGCATTGCAATTATATCCAAATTTCTTACTGCACGATGCAATGGTAAATGAGGGCTGACGTCATAGTATGCTCCATTCGCAAGTAGAGACTTTGCTATACCTACATTTCCATTTACCGCCACCATGTATAAAGGTGTAAAATTGTTGATCATTGTTGCATTAACGTCTGCTCCATTTTCAATAAGGATTTTAGCCACCTTGGACTGATCATAGTGGAGTGCAAGATGTAAAGCTGTCATTTTGCTTCGAATTTCTTGTACATTTGGGTCAGCATCATGTATTAACAAGACAGTGACAATCTCATCAAAGCCTTGCAGAGTTGCAACATGTAAAGGAGTTACATTCATACAATCTACTACATTAACATCTATCCCGCTTTCAATTAAAAAATTTATTATTCCTAAATGGTCGCGCTGTGCTGCCAAATGTAAAGCGCTCTCACCCACACTTCCTTTAGCATTAATGTTGGCATGGTGTTTTATTAGCAACTTAACTACTTCCAAATGGCCCTTCTCACAGCCTACCAGCAAAGCTGTAAAATTTTGGGGGCCTTTAGAGTCGACGTCAATTCCACTTGCAAGAAGTAGATGCTTAACTACTTCAACGTAATTTCGTGCAGCTGCTAGGATCAATGGTGTGCAATTGTCGTTATTCTTCGCATTAATATTCGACTTTGCTGCAAGTAACGCTTTTATTGACTCGATAGAGCCACCTACAGATGCTAAATGCAAAGGTGTAACTCCGCGTTTTGTTGTTGCATTAGGATTTGCTCCCGCTTCCAGCAGAACCTTAACTATATCTGACCTACGAAATGATGTTCCCAAATGTAATGGGGTAACATTTGAGTCATACGAGTCGTCTGCGTTACTTGATGGGTATAGACTCACGTTCAAACCTTCAGCAATGCAACCGGCATTAATGTCAGATCCACGAGAGATCAGTGTTTTAATTATTTCGAGATTACCGTTTAGTACTGCATAATGCAAAGGCCTCCCTTGATCCTTATTTACTGCATCGACATCTAATCCTATTTCAATGAGAACATTTATCAGATCCACATGACCTTGCCTTGCAGCTAAATGCAACGCTGTAGAAAATGTATCTGTTTTAATGTTGATATCTGCTCCATGCTTAATTAAGGTGTTGACAATATCCAAACGACCTCGCAGAGCTGCATAATGTAAAGGCGTGAATCCTGTATTTGATTTATGATTTAGTTTTGCTCCATTCGCAATTAGAAAATGAACCATTTCCAAGCGATTTCCTTCTATTGCACAGAACAGGGGTGTAAGGCAATCCTCTACAGTCTCAGAGTTAATGGATAAACCTTGTGCTAACAGGGTTCGGACTGTGGACAAGTTGCCATTTCCTGCTGCCATATGTAATGGAGGGAATTGATTCATTATACCAAACAGTTCTTCATCCAAGCGTAATGGATTTATGCTGTGAGTGTTACCCATTCTATCAGCCTAAGGTTTAATAGCTCAGAAGAATTTCGGGGAAGATAATAATTATTCTACTTACCCAGAAGACAAGTCTATGTTGATAAGATTAAAACTACGACACCACAAGCTTGATGCTGTGCAAGCAACTTTTGCCTTCTTTGACCAAGACCAACCACAGAACATGAATACTTTGAACTTTGAACAAAGCGTGAGAAAGAGAAATGGACCACTGAGAGAAATGAAAGAGCGTAGCAGCGAACAACAAAATGTTTGTACAAAAATTAGTGGTAAAAGTATAATTACGTAAGGTAAGGTGAGGCACGCCGCAAGGTTTTAGTACCTAATTTCGGCTTAGTTCAACTTTCATCAGTCATTAAAAGTTCATTTGGGGAATTCAATTAAGCACCTTTACATTATCATTTCTTTGATGTTTTAGGAATTTGTACCTACAGAGAATATTATACTATATCATCTACTAAACTAACTAAACACTTCCCGCATGTTCGGCTGAGATTATTTACTTGATGTTTTTCTAAAACCTCTTATTTGAAGTTTCTATCTTCCCGGTTTTTGAATGAAACATTAAGATTAGGTACCATGTATATTACTGTAACATAAACATAAATCAATTAATAAGTATTGTAATTTATATAGGTAAGTACTGTATATTGAGTACCTATACCATACAAAATCAATATCAAACTTGATCAAACGCCGCTTTGTTACTGGCTAAGAAACTGTCAACACGATATTCTCTCAAGCGATACCAACTCAAACTCTTCAGGAGTTTTCTATGCCAATATTATTGCTGGTTGGGATTCTTCCATTCTTCTCTTTTTCGCATTGTATTCGTGTAAACAACCATGCGCATGCGTGTAGAAGCCGTCAGAGCTGGGCAGTATTCGATTTTGTAAATACTTTTTAGTATTCAAATCCTTTAAAGTATTCAAATACTTTTATGGAAGCAGTATTTGTTTTTGTAACTCAAATACTTTCACAAATATTTAGTATTCGAATACTTCGCATAGTATTTGGATACTTCGTAAAGTATTCGAATACTTCGCAAGGTATTTGAACAAATGAACACTTTGAGAAGTATTCAAATACTGGATTCTACAGGCCACATTCTATGAGAAAATTTTGTTCCGGGTCGATCTGAGACAATTTTTTTTTCGAGCCTCAAAAAGAGGCAGTCTTTTTTTCCAAAAATCGACTACACCAAAATTTTTCGGGAAAACACTTTTTCTTATTAATTTGGGTGCGTAGAATCCAAAACAATTCGTACTTTTTCGATCAGACTTCTCAATCAAAAGTTATAGACTAGAAACCAATTTCGAAAGAAAATTCAAAGGGCTGTAACTTTTGAACTAGTAGCCCAATCTTCAAACTGTTTAAAATTATGGACTCTCGATCGATCTCGATCTCAGACAATTTTTTTCCGGCCTCAAAAAAAGGCAGTACTTTTAAGTTATTCAAATATTTGAGAACAATTTAGAAATGTTTAGGGAAAGTTTCCATTGTCACAAAATCAAATATAAAAATCCGATACATCTGAATACCGAACTCGATAGTCTACGTAACTTAAAAACAATAGGGACTTTTCTTATATCCTTAAGACCATTTGTACCATAATTTTCAAAGCGATCGCACGTTTCTAAACAAGTTATCATGCACACGGACAAGCGTATGGTCAAAAATGGATCTGTTCCAAAATCGCTAGGATTAATTTCAGAAAGGCGTACGTATCATGTGCACGACGTACGATCGCTTTGAAAACTGGTACACGTATTCTTAAGGATATAACTGGTTTAAGAAAGGTCCTGGTAGGTACCTCCTATATAATAATATAATAATATAATAATAATAATAATAATACGCTTTTACTCCCCTTAAATTTGTATATAACAATAGAAATATAAAAAAAGCTAACCCCATACAAAGTATAACGTGATTTTTTAAGTAGTATTAAGCCTTTTATCTAGTATACTATTTTAAATTTTTAATGTTTTTGAGTGACAAGTATTTGAATACTTTTTACTGTATTCGAATAGGTACTTATTTTTCAAAGTAAGATAATGAAATACTTTTCAAAGGATTCGAATACTTTTTATAGTATTCGAATACTTATTTTTTTAAGTATTTGAATACTTTTCAATGTATCTGTAGGTATCTAGTATTCGCTTGTGCTGGACGTAAAAGTTTTTAGTATTCAAATACCTTTGATTTGTGTAAAGTATTTACTATTTAGTATTCAAATACTTTTTGAAAGTATTCTGCCCAGCTCTGGAAGCCGTTGAGGTTGCATGCCTCTTGCGATGCCTCCAACAATGCGACAAATCCGGTCTCCGCAGTTGACACTTTAACAGTGAAAGACGAATTTGTTTCCGACATGCCCATGATACAGTATCGAGTCGAGTTCCTTTAGTTAGCATGACCTTTCTCTACACAATCGGGTGCAGACCAGCGCCTCCTTTAGCGTCTTCTGCTTCTCCAGAACTCCCGTTTCTGTCGCAGAAGCGAGCAGGCAGTTGTCCTGGCAGACCTCAAGGTATTCTCTTCAACAGGCGTTGCATCTTCCCAGACGCTCTCTTCATCCTGACCCGCTACGGGAACTGTGGCATACTGAGACACATACACTCAGATAGAGCCACAGCTCATAAAGTTCAGGTCTTTAGCTTTGCAACGCTATGTAACAGCTTTAAACAAAGGCAACAGTAAACGTCAACGCCGAAGGGATGAACGTGGCTTCGATTTGGTTTTGCTCCATACCAGCGTTCAATGGTGTCACAGGGATCGTACTAGAATTAAGGGAGACAATTTTGAAGATAGTTCGTAGTTGCTATGGCTTTATCCCAGAACCGATAGTAGAGTTCGGCCTCGATTAACATGCTCCGAGCCATCTCTACTAAATAACACGCGACCATCATATTATGTACCTCCTTTGCGCTGGTCAGTTATGTCGACTTGACTTATCATAAAACAGAAGAGACGATGTCAGTTTTGTTTTATTACGCCACTGCCAATTATGCCGCGTTTCTCCCCACTCTTATAACTTCCTTTTTATCCATCTCCTGCACTTTTAATGCAAGGTTCTTTTTTTATTTTTTACTCGTAGCATTTTAGGTTGCCACTAATCTCCACAATCACGAATAAGTGAAGTGACGTCACTCACTGGACGTTCATGAACCGAAATTTATTTTTTCAAACGCAGAGTCTCGTAACTTTTCCATTTGTGGAGGTTTTTTAGTGATTCTTTCGAATTTTTGTTTCATTTTCCTTCAATTTTTATAATTAATTTATAAGAAAAAACTGGAAACTTCCATCTATTGCCAAATGTTAATAATAATAATAAACACCTAAGAATTTTAAGAAATCGAAACATTTATTCGACCACCTACAACATTGGATGATTACGATATATTACATATTAAATGATATGATAATAATCAAAACGAAGAGGAAGTATATCCTGTCAAAATAACGATACTATAACTTTATGAGAAATTCTCAAGAGACAAAATAAAAAAAGGATTTGGCCTTAAAGGCTAGCGCATTTTCTATGAATTTATCAGTACTTCCCGAAACGTCATGTAACTATTTATGTACAAAGGAAAATAAGTTATGGCAAAATAATATAAATAAGAAACTTAGCATTGCGCAGTCTGAAAATATGTGATATGTTCGTCTTTACTAGAAGAATCTTTGCTTAAAATTAAAAAAAAAATCTCTGCAAATAAGAAAGTTGATATTGCGCAATGCGCACCTTAATCGTAAAATTTTTCTTGCCCGAGGTGCCAGAGCTAGGAATAAGCTACCGAATGCAAAACGGACGAACTGAATATCTTGAAAATTGTAAGTCGTTAAGGCCTCGGACGGTTGGAAAATGGACTAAAAATGGAAATTTGAAATTGTCAATACACAAAGCTTGGGATTGTATGACATGAGAAACGAAATAGAATTTACGACTTAGATTTTTTAATTCGCTGTAAACCTGTTTCTCAAGGAATGGATAAAATTTTAAGTTCATCAGAAAATTGCTTCAATAGTCCTCGTAACTTCCTAGTAGGAAGTGTATTACTTATTTGTATAGTCTTACATACATTTATGCGTCCATTTTTTAAAATTCAGTTTAGAACACCTTTTCTCGGCCGTAACGCTACAATATTCTAAGAAGATTTCGACTATTAACGCCTAGGCCTTAGGTGTTGCTAGCGAGTAACCTTGGGAACAGGAAAATAGTAATAACAGAGATAGCCAATGGCACTAAAAGCTCTAGGGTGCAAGAAGTGAACTCTGATTTAGTGTTGGGGTATAACTGAAGTGGATGGAATGCATTCAAAACCTGAACCCTCTTACAGACGATATGGGTACCCATTAAAGGGTAATGAAATTGCCATAAGGTCGACAGGCGCTTTTTATAGAAGCCCAACCGTATGTAGAATTGTACAAATAACGGTAGGAAGCTAAGGTTCTACAAAAAGTGCCCTCTGCCTAAAGAGCTAAAGGTCAGTAGGAATGATACAATCTTTTGGTATGTCTCCAAAAAGAAACCTCCACAATATAGGCCTTGAAGCCTCCTTTGCAGGTGCTGTCTGGAGGAAAACTTCTTTTCATCTGTTGTTGCGACACACAAGTTCCTTGGAACTAATAAAGATGCACATGGGAATACTAAAAGATGCAGCTTCCAGAACGGTTTTAGATTTCTTCAAAAATCGACATCTTAAGGGAGCGAGACTGCAACTTGCTGGTACAATAGGCTGATGGGCCTTACCATGGCGGTTGAAGCAACTATACGAAATCTTTTAACTTTATCAAATGGCTTCTTTACGTAAACACACCATTTTTCTTTCTATTTCAAGCTGCATTGTAGTAAATGAAATATTAATCGTGCACATTTTCTATATTTGAACAAATACATATTAAAAGTGATAAGAATAATAAATAAGTATTAAATTCCTCAATCAACAAAAAAACTCTATCATTAAAAATATCATCAATAAAATAAAAAATGAATGTAAAATTCTTTCCATAAATGGTACAAACTAAAATTGTTTCTAACGAAGAAAATCATGAAATTAGCCATTAAAACATCATTAACATTTTGGATTCTATTATGAATTATTATGCTCCTGTATAATTTTTAGAAGAGAATTCGCAATATCTTTATGGTTGTTACTCAAAGCAGTCTGTATTAGTGTTTGTCCTTGATTGTTACAAGCATTTACCATAGCTAAAAATTTGTGGGGATTGTCGTTCCTGACCATTTTCAACTCATCAAGAATTTCGCAGTTACCGTTTTTGGCTTCATCAAATAATTTACCAATTTTCAACAACACACTGGCGATGTCCGTGTTTTTACGCTTTTGAGCACAGTCTAGTGGCTTTACACCGCGTTTGTGGCTACGTACATCGAACATTGCACCATGTTCTAATAGAGAATACACTACTTCGAGGTGATTAAACTTAGAGGCATAATGCAGTGGAGTTACATTGTTATCATTACCAAAGTTGACATTTGCATTGTTTTGAAGGAGAACGTTAACAGTGTCGATGTATCCCTTCCATGATGCATATATTAATGGTGTTTCAAAATGAATACTTCTGCTGTTGACTAACGCACCCTGTTTAATGCAACGTTCGACTTTTGAGTGGTCATTTTCCGTTGTAGCTTTGAACAGGTTGTCAATTAGTTTTAACAATTTTACCAGCTCTTGGTAGTGGAATCTCTCTGCAAATTGTAATGGCAAACCATATTCGCCTATATCAGCCTTTGGGTCAAAATATGCCTTATTCATAAGGAGAGATTTTACTATGTCTAAATTACCAACTTGTGCTGCCAAATGTAAAGGTGTGGCATTGTTATTCATTCTTGCATTAACATCGGCTCCATTTATAATAACGGTGGTAACTACTTTGGGATGAAGATATTGAATCGCCAAATGTAAAGGTGTGCATTTATTTTGATTTTCTTTTGCATTCAGATGGGCCCCATGTGTCACTAGGACGTTGGCAACCAGATCGTGACCTTTTTCTGCTGCAAAATGTAAAGAGGTCCAATTTGTATGATCCAAGGCATTAACATCTGCTCCATTTTTCAGAAGTAATTGAACCACTTGTAAGTGATTGTAGTCTACTGCAAAGTGTAAGGGTGTGGTCTTTTTATTCGTTTGTGCATTGACATCGACACCTCTATCAAGCAAAGATTGTGCAACATTTAAATTACCATCATATGCTGCATAATGAAGAGCGGTCCAACTCCTCTTGTCTACAGCCTTAACATCGGCTCCACTTTTGATTAGGAAATTAACTATCCTTAAGAAATCATGCTCTGCTGCCAAATGTAAAGCTGTCCTACCATCGTCTATTTTTGCATTTACTTTTGCTCCTTTTACAATTAATTTTTCAACAATTTCGGGAGAAAAACCATTGTATGCTGCATTATGTAAAGGACTCCAATTTTGATTGTCGAGTACGTGAATGTTTGCTCCATTATTAATTAAGAAGTCACAAACTTCAAAATGTTTTTGCTGAATTGCCTGATGTAAAGCTGTGAAACCTTCGTTTTGTTTAGCATTAATGTTGGCGTAATTTTTTATCAACAGTTGGACGATTTCATCATAACCATTCTGCGCTGCCATATGCAAAGCAGTAAAATCATTGCAGTCTTTAGCATTAACGTCAATTCCATTTACAAGTAGAAGCTTAACTATCTCAAGGTGATTTCGAGCTGTTGCCAAATGTAAAGGTGTAGCATTTTCATAATCCTTCACATTAACATTACATTTTGCTTCAAGTAAAATTTTTACAGATTCAACGAACCCACCTTGGGATGCCATGTGTAAAGGTGTGACTCTATCCATTGTTTTTGCATTAGGATTCCCTCCCGCTTCAATTAGAACTTTCACTATAGCGGAATTACCAGTCTGTGCCCCAAAATGTAATGGTGTCAGGTTGTAATCAAGCGCATCACTCTCATCCATAGCTGAACATCCAATATTAACATTGGATCCATGCAAAATCAGAATTTTAACCATCTCAAGATTGCCCTTTTGTACTGCCGAATGCAAGGGCGTTACTTGATGGTAATTTACAGCGTTAACTTCTAATCCTTTTTCCATGAGAACATTTACTATGTCCAGATGATTATTTTCAGCCGCTAAATGCAGAGGTGTATTTCGTTTTTCTGTTCTAATGTTACAATCTGCTTCATGTGCAATTAAGGTTTTGACAATTTCTGTGTGTCCTAGTTGGCATGCAGCATTTAAAGGTGTAAGCCCTGACACGATTTTATGATTTATGTCAGCACCACGTGCAATTAGAAAGTTAACCATTTCCAACTGATTTTCATAAATTGCAAAATACAATGGTGTAATGGAATCATATTTAATCTCGGCATTGACAGACAAACCTTGGGCTAACAGTGTGCGAACTAAAAGCACGTCTCCACGACTTGCTGCCAGGTGCATTGGTGTAACACTTCTGCGTTCCTCAAGCTCAGCATGATGAAGAAATAAATTGAATAATTCCATACATAATTGATACTGGTACAAGCTGCTATTAAAGGTATTGCCCATTTTGATTTCTGTAGATACCTGCACATTATAGGTTTCACATTTACTACTATAGCTCTAAGGATAATAATACTTACTCAACTTACTGTAAATCTACTTAAAAATAATAAGTGATGGAATGGATAACATCAGATAAGTATTTCAATACTGGCATGCTATGTAAGCACGATTGTATTATCATGCTATGCAAGCAACTTTTAGAGTTTAGACTTTTGCGTTCTTCGACCAACCACAGATCATGTACACTATGAAACATGAGAAGTTGAAATGGGCCACTTGAGTGAGATATGAAAGAGCGTACCAGGGAACAACAAAATGTTTGCACAAAAATCATAATCGACATCTTTGATCATAATCTATTATACAGGGCCCTGCAACAGTGCGTTGGTCTTTCCTAGCTCATACTGGTAAAAAATATAACAGAAATTATTTTTGAATGTACAGGGTGTTTTTACTGTGTAAATAGACAACTGATTTTTTTTTTAATGAAAGACCCCGTATATTTTTATCCTCTGCATGGAAGCTTATTCACTTTTTGTTTTTTTTTGTCAATGTTAAATTATTAATTTTTCCGAATACTTCCTCATAAGCAGGCTCCACTTTGATAAATCGTAGTGACCTTGATCTTAAAGTTAAGAAATACATTTGATCAATAATGTTAATCTGAATAAAAGCAAGACTTTGGTAATGAAAAAGTTGGATTTGATGATACACGCGGTGTTCACAAAAAAATTTCCAAATTAAACATTGAAGACAGGTTGAAAATGAAAAGAATGGTGCTGAAGTGACATTTTTTTGTCGGCGGACCCGAATATTAAAACGCTAAAATTAAGGGCACTTAAACCGGAGAGGGTGGTCTCATTAAAGACGACCATCCGGACAATTATTGACTAATTAAAGGTTGATTACACTTTTGAAATTTTTGACACATTGAAGATGGAATGTGTTGAAACTTAAATTTTACGGCACAGACAAATATTTAAATGCACCATTTAACGGCTCTAAAACCGAAGAGGGTGCCCTAATTAAAGACAACCAATCGAACGTTGAATTTTACATTGAACTTGGAAATTTTAAAGTTGAAAATATAACACATATTGGAAAAGGGGGGAAGCTACATACAGGTTTCAATTTTCAACTTCAAGTTCAATGTAAAATTCAACGTCCGATGGTTGTCTTTAATTAGGCCATCCTCTATATTATTATACAAATGATAACTAAATTAGGTCTACGATACATAAATAACTAACGATTGATGGCAGTTGAAAAAGGAGAGGATATTAAGTAAGCATATGAGGATAGCTAAATATTCACAGAAACTTGTGTACATAATTTGTTGTATGTTTAGGTATTGTGTACTGGGTTCTGATATTTCTAAGAGAAAAAGTATACAGTGTGTCCCAGATCGCGTGGGATTGCATGGGTAACTTTGTTACTATTAAAGATAGAGAATTGGTTAAATGGGCAATGTTTTGCAGTTTTGGATGCTTATTTAAAATTTCCTTATGGAAATTCAAAATGTAGCATAGGTTCGACGTAAATTCAAAAAAACTAAAATTGGTCATTTTCTTGAATGTCTTATATCATCGAAAGTATAAGAGATATAAAAAAAAGTGTTATATAAAAGTGACTGTCTTTGATACGCTTAATTTAGAATTGATGTAAAAAAAATTCAAGATAGCCACTTTTGAGGAATATTTACCAACTTCCTAAAGTTAAATGGGCACCATATTGGATTTTTAGATTACTTGATAGATTTTTAAATTCTCTTTTCAACGAGCTATTATAACATAAGATTGAAAATAACATACCAGTTATATTAACGGTTTTTGTATTTTAATCAAGTAGTCTGTGACGAATAAAAAAAAACAAAACAAAATCTATTCGAGGCAACAAAACAATGAAAATAATTCACCAGATGTTTAAAATACTGGCCATTATTAGTGAAACACACTTCAAGACAGTTTAGTTTAGGCAACGTGTTGCCATTGATGATGATTATTATTATTGTAGTGGTAGCTACTTCCACTTTACTTTTATTTTTTAATTAAGTACTTACTTTTATAATTTAATGTACTGTACATAATTCGTGAATTGTGACCAGTGCACACAGCTTATTGTTGGTAGGTAGCATAAACTAACCCTTTCTTCGAAACATACGTTGTCGAGAAAAATCCTTTAAGGAAGTTTATTGGACAATTTGTAAATAATGGTGAGCAGTTTCAGATCCAACGAAGATTACCGGCCAATTACATGACTTCCCATTATGCCATAAAATACATTAATTAAAAAAAATATTACTTGATTTCGGCGTGAAACTACAACATGTAGGTTTTCCTGTGACGAGAAGGTATAGTGTTCATTATGTCGATTTGAACACTCCGCAGTTAGAAAAATAAGATTCATATCTGTCCATATACTCGGACTGGTAAAACTGTTAGTTTCGATATTCTTGCGGATAAACCACCTACTGACCTACAAAATGTGACCTGGGACAATGCATCAATGGCAATACATTGTGTAAAATAAAGCAGTGTCTTGAAATATGTTTAACTGGATAATGGCATGACATTTTTTCGAGGGGATAAAGTATCCCCTATTATACCACCATTTGTAGGTATGTAAGTATGGATAATCAGATAGTCAATAAGTGATGATATAAAAATCAAAATTTTTCTAGGCCTACTTATATAAAATTTTGGAGGGAGTTGTAATGCCCAAAGCCCCCTCTCATGAGTGCATCCCTGATTTTTTAAACATCTGATGTAATTATTTTCATTGTTTTGTTGCCTCGAATAGATTTTGTTTTTTTTTTTTTAATTCATCACAGCCTACTTGATTAAAATACAAAAACCGTTGATATAACTGGTATCTTATTTTCAATCTTATGTTATGATAGCTCGTTGAAAAGAGAATGAAAAAATCTATCAAGTAATCTAAAAATCCCATATAGCGCCCATTTAACTTTAGGAAGTTGGTAAATGTTCCTCAAAAGTGGCCATCTTGAATTTTTTTTTGACACCAATTCTAAATTAAGCGTATCAAAGACAGTCACTTTTATATAAAACTTTTTTTTATATCTCTTATACTTTCGATGATATAAGACATTCAAGGAAATGACCAATTTTACTTTTTTTGAATTTACGTCGAACCTATGCGACATTTTGAATTTCCATAAGGAAATTTTAAATAAGCATCCAAAACTGCAAAACATTGCCCATTTAACCAATTCTTTATCTTTAATAATAACAAAGTTACCCATGCAATCCCACGCGATCTGGGACACACTGTATATCAGCTCCTTCTACTACCAATCTAACAAGATCTTCTGGAACAAACGTGTAAAGTACTTAACAATGTAGCAAACGTGAGTGAAACACTATTTTTTATTTTGAGAAAACCAAGCATATTAAGTGTAGTATGACGTAATATGCCTTTATTTTAGTCGCAATCATTTTTCTAATGTTTGGTGAAATGTAAGCTGGGTTCATAATTTTTACGTTTTGTAATACCATTGACTATAGGGGGTATTAGTCAATGGTAACACATATAATAAGTGCATGAATGTCGAACAGAAATATGTACTAGGTATGTTGATTATTTGAAAAATTGTATTTATCGTGTATTGAGTCAATTGTTTCCACACCATTCTAATTTATGGCACTTGTATCTATGGAAAAATATTCGGGATTAAATAATGAAAAATCTCTATAACAAAACTTCAGGTGCAGTGGGTTCCGAAAAAAAAGTAAGAAACATTGTGAGCTAAGAAGGATGTGTTAGGTTTAAACAGGATACGATGGGTATAGAGAGTTGGTTGCAGAAAAATTTGTTCGGAGTTGATCATGCATGCATGATTGATAGGTAGCTACACACCTTCATCAATGTCTTCCACAATCTTTTCTCTAAAGACAAATATATGGGTGAATTTTTTCCACTTTCACTATGAGGATCTCGTAAACCATGAGAGACAGTCCCCTTATCCAGAATTTATGTTGATTAATTATCCTATTCATAATTTCTTGTACCTCTACAAATAGCAAAGTTACAGAAAAAAAAAACCGAAAAACGTCCTTTTCGAAAATGCGCTGACGTTCATTTATTTTCAAAGATATCAACAAATAATTTTAACAAATCCATAGTGATATTTTCTCAGTAATAGATACATGCTCCAAGTAATTATATCTTTTTGTACGCCCTTGGAGTTACTTGAAAGTGAAAAGTGGGGATATCAATGAATATACTTCAATTTAAAATTGATTGCTACAGGTGAAGTGCAAATCAGATTTGTTTTGGTCGTAAATAACGCACTTTTCCTTTTTACGAAGTCTAGTTTTTTGCTTAAAATATTCACATTTTTCAATCCTATCGTTGATGTAGTTTCGTTGCCATCAGACATATAGATTTATTTTCCGATGCAGCTATATATGTAAAAATGTACAATTCACTTCTGAACGGTAAGTAAATTACAGTAGAGTTTTTTGTTAGCAAACTCAAAAACACCGCATGCTATCTTGAAAACAAACCAGGTAATTGAAGTTGTACAAATCAATCATGGCAGGTAAGCCGATATAGGTACCTACCTACAAGTTGAGAATTTCGTTTTCGACTTTATATGATTTTA
>NW_022170596.1:27402277-27404908 GCF_008802855.1 Photinus pyralis | reverse complement strand
ATTAAACACCACCCTTACGTACTTATTGTATACTCATACAACCTCTTGATTTTTGATATTTATAATTTAGTGCAATATTACCTCTAGTCACTGCACCATTTATTTATAAACCTTATCATGTATATTAGGCAACACCGCGTCTAGTCATAAGTCAATAAGAGAAAATCGCAATTTATAACAATTAGTTACACACTTATCTAACTGCATGTATGTGCGAACATCGAATTATTATATTAAATATTATATTTAAAACACTATAAATGTTCTGTTAAAAAATAAAAAAATAAATAATTGTTTTTTTATTGTTGTTCACATTTTCCTATTGAATTTTAGTTTATTAACGGAGATGGATGAAGACATACTCCTGACTTTTCAAAAGAACTGCTAAATTGGTTGTTCTTTGACTGTGGTGAGCGCAAAGGGGGGAGAAAGAACAGTTTATTGTCGTATATCTTAAATGAAAATTTAAAAAATAAATGTGGCTGTCGAAAACCGCTATATTAGAGTCCCTATTCCGTAGATAACTTGAGTAAGTGTATTCTATGTATAAAAATCCGCTGAATCCGAAAATCATTGTTTCCCTGGCCAAAAACTTCCGAAACATATAAATTGTTATAAACAACAAACGAAGAAAAAAGGGGAAAATGTTTTTTTCTCATTTGACTTCAATTATCTCGTTTACTATTGCTCTGAGGAAATCGAGTTTTTCATAAGATATATAGGTTTCGAACCTTCATTTTCAAATGTAATTGTTTTTTATGGAAAAATTTAACAATTTGTTATTACCACAAACAACGTTATTACTAAGTAAAATTCTAATGATCTTTTTGAAAATTCGTATTTGGTCACTTCTTTTGATAACAAAACAATATGACAAACCCGATCACCGTCAGTTTTATTTCCTACCTTTTAAGCTAGGAGAAAGGAAAACGAAATTTGACATTTTCATATTTGTGGTCATATCTCAGTTATTTTAAAGAATTTTCAAAATGCCAATTCCTTTTTTTAAGTCACAAAAGATTACTTTGCCCCCATTTAACCTACACTGTATCTCTCACCGTTACGGAGATCCCAATGGTGACTGGTGAGTCACGAATTTAAACCATTTTGAATGATAAGAAGTATGTATTTCATTTAATATTATATTATTATTGTTACCTACAGGGCCAGTTTTTTATGTTACCGTTAATCCCGTCCACCAGATTATCTATCAGACAAATTTAACTGACCCCTAAAAAACCAGAACAGAATCTATATTTTTGGCGCTCAACCCTTAAAAATATGGAGATTACCCGATCCAAATATGAAATGAATATATAAACACAGAAACAAATTTTATTCTAATTTATTATCCATCAATAAATCTACAACTCAACTAAATATAGACTCATTTCCACACCACCCATGAGGTAGAGTTAACGGCGCGTTTTTTTTAACGTGGTATCCCCAGTAGGCCTAATCCACATCCTGGCATAAATCAAAACCACACACAAAATGTACGCCGCGGGCCCAAGTACCAAGACACTTTCTTATAGGTTACACTAACCAACTTCTCCTGACCGCTGGGCTTTAATTTTATGAAAAAGCCCTGCTTTTTTCAAAGGTGATTTGTAGTAACCTAATAATACAGCCTGTTTCTGTATAAGCTATAATACTTTTTTTTAATGTCTCCAAGTGTAGTTACATGGAAATAAATCAAATAAGTTTCCATTCTCCCATGCTATGACCTTAGATTATGCAAAAAATCTCAAATAGTGTCTTCCTACAACCACACAGGTTGTGTTTTGGACAACTTTTGTATTTTTTTGGGTCACAGTTATTCTAATTTCTCTATCTACAGTTATTATCATTGAATATCGACCTGATAAATATTGAAATTAGCTCAAACTCGGTAACAATGCGATATAAAAATAAACCGCAATGCAGCATCCGTTTCGATTTTTAATACCATGGGACTATCACATCCCCTTGCAGTTTGTCGGTTTGCGAAACGTCTTCTTAAAAATACAATTACATTAAGCACGAACTTTAAAATTTCTTCACTATCCTATGTAGGGAATTCGAGCAGTGCTATACTATTATACACAATTGTACATACTTTCAATGCATCTCATACACACATTTAGATTTAAGTGAATTGAAAAGTTTAAAAAAGGTACAAAGCAAAAGGTACAGCAGCGTACAAAATTAATGAACCTGATATACCTACTCCAAATCAGCACATATGATCAAATTTTGCTACCTCAATTGAAATTATTATAACAAAAATTTAAAAGTTGGGAAACTTTCAATTGGACATATGTTTTCTGTGTTAGTAAATATTCCTTAAATTAATAAGAAAAAGTGTTTTCTCGAGAAATTTTGGTGCAGTCGATTTTTGGTAAAAAAGGAAGGTTACACTGCCTTTTTTTGAGCCCCGAAAAGAAAATTGTCTCAGATCGACCCGGAAAAAAATTTTCTTATATAATGTGGCCTGTAGAATCCATAATTTCAAACAGTTCCAAGATTGGGCTACTAGTTCAAAAGTTACAGCCCTTTGAATTTTCTTTCGAAATTGGTTTCTAGTCTATAAACTTTTGATTGAGAAGTCCGATTGAAAAAGTACGAATTGTTTTGGATTCTACGCACCAA